>NC_142068.1:98560937-98711875 GCF_059756535.1 Pantherophis guttatus | reverse complement strand
TACTGGAAGAATAGGACCTGGGTTCTACTGACAGTTTCCTCTCGCTGGACATTTCCTTTTAAAATAAGGAAAAAGAGAAATAAATAAATACCAAAATTGGGATCAACAAGCGCAAACAGGTGGCCAGTACGGAGCCAGGAAATCAATAAAAGTTAGAATATGATAAGAAAAAAATGCACTTACAACATCACATTCTCCAGAACCCTATTTTAGCACAAATAATACATAAACATTAAAACACATCTTTTCAGCACCCATGGTGGCAGTGGTTAGAATGCAGTATTACAGGCTAACTCACTGCTCACTCTAGGAGTTTGATTTGGAGCAGCTCAAGGTTGATTCAGCCTTTCATCCTTCTGAGGTTGGTGAAATGAGGACCCAAATTTTGGAGGGCAATATAAATGTAAAATGCTTAGAGATTTAGCTGTAAAGCACTATGAAGTGGTATATAAGTCTATGTGCTATTGCTCCCCCCTCTTGGGTGCTGCTGCTGCTGCCCAACACTCTAATATAGCATGCCCACAAGCCACTTGCTGCTAACTTCCCAGTGTATTTCTTTTCTCTTTTTCCTCTGCTGCTGCAGCACATCCCTAATGTCCCCCTCCCCCATTCCCCCCTCCCCAATCTTCTACTGCAGGGGTGTCATTTCTTTGAAGGCTGGATAAGCATTGTAGTTCTCCTTCGTGGGTTGGTGGGGGAGTGGCGGGGGTGGGTGGGATGGATGCCTCTTGCAGCTCCCTGCCAGCCATAACAGGGTGCAGGGATCTAGGCAGAACCTCGCGCCTCATTTTCACCCTCCATGCAGCACTTTGCCAGCTGTTTTCGGCCCATTTTCGACCAGCTGCAGGCCATACTGCAGGCCATAGCTGCAGACCATACTGCAGGCCATAGAGGGCGAAAACGGCCACACAGCCCGTTTTAGCCCCCAGAGGCACCGTGGGCTGGTTCTTTGATATTTCCAGGGCCAGACTTAAGCACCCCAAGGGCTGGAGCCGGCCTGCGGGCCTTGAGTTTGACTCCCTTGTTCTTTTCTGCCTTCTTTTCCCACTCTGCCTTGTCCCCGCTCCTCAGCTGTTGTCCCTGACTGACTAAACTCCTCAGTTCTGGCCTTTTCCAACTTTTCCCTGAACTACTCCTGCTTGGAACAGTCACATTTGGGTTGATACCTGGAACAGAACAGCCCCAACCAGAACATTTGAAGCATCTCCATGCATGTTTTTAATTTTCATTCTGGTGGTGATCATTTTTCTCCTCATGGCTATAGCAACTTATGTTATGGCAAATGAAGAGTCAGATTCCTCAAAAATTCTGAGAATTTTTCTGAGAAATATCAATTCCTCAGGTACAGAAACCAGCACAGTTGAATATGTTTTAACTTCTAGAAGACATGTCAATTACTTAAGAATTTTTTTCATAGGAGATTCTTTAGAAATTTAAGAATCAGCTGGCAAGAATCAACTAAGGCATGTAAAAAAAATAATAGCATTCCTCTGCTGATTTTAATCACTCATTTTTCTTTTCTTTTGGCTATTTAGAACACTTCGACCAGAAATTGAGTAACGAAAAGAAACTATTAGGAATAAATAACTGCCCTAATTACCCAGCAAACCTAACCAAGCTAAATTATATTTTGCCAATCCTTCACCATGTGAGGATGGAATATAAGAAAATAACCCAAACTATTTTGATGGATGTTTGGATAAATGAGATGTTTAGGTTACTTATTGGGGGGTGTTGTACAATTTTGTTTCCTTTCTAATGTTTTCCTCTCGAGTGCAGGATCCACTTTTTTTGGTTCAGCTGAGTGTTGATCCATTGTTGTGACAGGAATTAACTGGCTTATTACCCGAACCTCATGTTGTGGGCTGAGAGAAAATGTGGCTGGCCCAAAGTCACCCTGATGGCTTTCTCCCCAATGTCTTATGTTAAATTGCTATACTGGCAAAATCTATTGACATCTCAGTTTAAATATGGCCATTTTCAGGTTCAGATATCGAAGTTATTATAAGTAATAGTTAAATCTTATGGGGCACAAAAGGCTCGTAATTTTTGTTTATAATAATTGTTAATTATTAACAATTAATTATTATATAAAGTAATTTGACACACTCATATTAATGACTGAATGGCACAAGGGGAATAGATCCCTATTTCATCTAAATATTGTTAATAAAAATGTGAAAATATATTAAATTACAGCTTTTTCAAGAAACAATATTTTGGACTTATTGGACCTCCTTATTACCTCTGTATTGAAAAGGAACACATACATTTTTCAGATCAGTGTGAGGTAATGATTAGGTGTTGATTAGCAGCAGGGAGACCAAGTTTCTAGTCCACCTAGTCCAGATGTTCACTCGGTGACTTTGGCCCAATAAAATGTTCTCAATTCAACCTACCTCACGGGCGAACCTGTAGTTTAAAAAAAAAGCTACCAATTCGGTTGAACTGGCAGTTTAAAAAGCTACCGGTTCCTCCGAACTGGTATTTCTGACGATCAGCTGTACAGCGGAGTTTAGTTTTGCTAGAAAGCAGGAAAACCTGCTTTGTAGCAAAACTAAATTGCACGCCACAGCTGATTCCCCCTGCTGTTCTACTTACCTTCCCAAGGCTCCTTTTGGTGTGTACTGTGCATGCGCGCACGCAGCATTCACCGAAAGGAGGCTTGGGAAGGTAAGTAGAACAGCGGGGGGGGGGGGAGGAGATGATCAGCTGTGCAGTGCAGTTTAGCTTTGCTAGAAAGCAGGAAATCCTGCTTTCTAGCGAAGCTAAATCGCATGCCACAGTTGATCCCCCCCCCTTGCTTCTACTTGCCTTCCTCCTTTTGGAGTGTGTAGTGTGTGCATTTGGTGCGCAGTGCACAGCCAGTGAACCGATAGCAAACCGGTTCAGATTTGACCACTGGAACAGGGTATTCTTCCTGTAAAACCTTTAGCAATCACACTAAACCAATAAAGTGCAGTAGTTCAAGAAATTTCCTTTTAAACCATTTTACTTACAAAATTCTGAGAAGAAGCAAGTTTCTCTTCTCTGCTTGTGATGGCTGTCCCACTGAGACTGCGTGCAATGCGACGGAAGTTCTCTGCACTATAGGTTTCCTCCTCTGGCTCCTGGCCAGTATATGGCAACTGTATTCAGAAAGAGAACTTAATGGTAAATGAATGTACAGAATCACATTACTCAAGTACTCCTACAACATCATGGACTGAGTTCATTTTAGGTTTTTATTAACTAACAAGTTGAATCTGCTTTGATATTTGTGAGTTGAGAGACATACATTACATTATTTCTCAGGCTAAAGCTGTTTTATTCATTAAACTTGTGGAACAGGATTCCTCATCAGAAGGAAAGGAAGAACTGGATTATAAATATTATTGACCTTGTGAAATTGTTTTGAATTTAATTGGAGCTGGAACGAAGACGCTTTTTTGGCTTTCTTGGCCTATGTGGTTTATTGGGACAGTGAGGAATTTGGTAGGGCCTTTTTGGATTACAAACATCATTTGATAGACATTCTGGGAGGTAAAAGAAGAAAAATGAAACAATAGATAGACTTGGACAAGGGAAAACTGGATCTTAAAACAACCTGTGATCTTAACTAACTTTGTTTATTCCCCCGCCCAAATAGACTCAGTATATTAGTATTGGTATTGATATACGCTGAACGTATTGCAAAATTAATCGTAAAAAGGTATTGATGGTGTAATTAGGTTAAGATTAGTATTGTAGACAAACAGAAAAAGGAAAGGGAGGGGGGAAGGAAAAAAAGAGCACTCCAAATATAACTAAAATAGGAAAGAAAGCATCTTATACACCGACATCTGCAACATCCATCCCATCAAGTCAGAGATCAATAGATGTATTGATATAACAAGAGAAAATGAATAGCTTCCAAAAAGAAATACAGGCAATGTTCCAATCTATTCAAGAAGCTATTGTTGCACAGAAAGAAGAAATAAGGACGAACCACAGCGAGGTGAAAGGTGACTTAGGAGAAATGAAAGAACAGATTCAGAATATGGATGGGAGATTAGAGAATTTTCAGCAAAAAATGAACAAAGGATCCAGAAAATAAGAGGATAAATCAGAAGAAACCGAAAAAAGAATGGAGGAACTGACACAAGCAAATAAAAACCTCGAGGAGACAGTTATCATTTTAGAAATGGAGAAGGCAGCCCATTTCCTAAGATTCCAAAACATAGAGGACAAAGAAGATCTCCCTGAAGTGATAGCAGAGCTATTGGCAAACACGCAGGTGGTTCGGAGAACCAGTAACAAAAATCCCTGCCCCTCCCCCATTGCCCAGCTGAGCCGCGCAATCATCAGAGATTTTTTTTTAAAAAAATGTAAAAGCATTTTTTCTACAAACTCTTTGGCCAAAAAAATGCTTTTAAAAGTAAAAAAAAAAAAAGCCTCTGATGATCATGCGGCTCAGCTGGGATCATCAGAGGCTTTTAAAAACATTTTTTCTACAACCTCTTCAGCCGAAGAGGTTATAGAAAGAATGTTTTTAAAGGGAAAAAAAGCCTCTGCCAATCAGGCAAATCAGCTGGGATCATCAGAGGCTTAAAAAAAAAAGAAAGAAAGAAAGCTTCTGCTGATCCCCAATTGTGAAGCGCACTAAATTTAACTGTGCTGAGCAAGCATTTAAATAAATTTAACTGTGCTGCACCATGGAGAAGCCAACAGTAGCGGCGAAGAGAAACGGGCAGGCCAGACCAGTGTCTCGGGGCAGAGAGGAAGTCACGTGTCTCCCCAAGTGACTGAGGTGCAAGCAGCACCAACAAGGGCTGGAAGAAGTGCCCACGAAATAAGGCAAGTACAGGAGCGTTTCGCTCCCACTCTGGAATATGGAGCGAGTCTCCATCCCCCGCCCTTCCCTTCTCAGGCCAGGCAAGGAGTGACTGGGACAGGAGGGTGAGACGCAGGGCCAGCCAATGGTGAGTTCAGCCAACAGGGAGCCACAGCAGGGGGAAGGAAAGAGCCACGGGTTGCCGATACCCGTTGCTTCGGCCCGCCTGCACTGCCGCCCTCCTTGCCACAACAGCACCATTACCTCATTCCGGCTGGCGAAGGCTGCACTACTCCTTGCACGTTGCACCACCTGCAAAATTGCACGTTGCACATACCTCCCTCTATGGCAGAGATTTCCAGCCCCACCACAAGCTGCCTGGCCGGTCCCATATTCCAGAGCTCTAGTCACAGGAGTGGCCCATTGGTCATCCCGGAGCAGCTCCTCTATCCGGGTGCACTGCGGACCACCAAAATTTTCTCGTGGACCGCCATGGTCCATGGACCACCGGTTGATGACCACTGATCTAGGCTATCAAGTGTCAAGCAAGGGAGTAGAAATGGACCCAGGAAAAGTAAAAGCTATCCTGGAGTGGCAACCCCCTCAAACCCGCAAGCAACTGCAGAGCTTTTTGGGGTTTGCAAACTTTTACCAGCAGTTCATCCCCTCTTTCATCAAAACAGCCCTGTCCATCACCAAACTGCTAAAAACAGGGAAAGGGAGGGCCAAATGCGACCCAGCCAGCTGCTAGAGTGGACCGTGAAGTGCCATTTGAGAAACTCAAACAGCTATTCATGGAAGAACTGGTCCTAAAGCACCCAAACCCTAAGGAGCCATGTCATTCAGGCAGATGCCAGTGATGTATCCGTAGGGGCAGTCCTCCTCCAGAACAAGGAGGGGAACTTTCAACCACGCGCCTACACCTCCAGAAAACTCACCAACACTGAATGAAGGTGGGCGATGTGGGAGAAAGAGGCTTTCGTGGTCCATTGGGCACTATTAACCTGGTGGCACTTCCTAGAAGGTAGCCAAATGCCGTTTGAAGTATGGACTGATCACAAAAATCTGGAGGCCCTTAGGTCCCCATGGAAGCTTTCTCCCAAACAAGTTCAATGGGCACAGTATTTTAACTGATTCGATTTCACCCTTCTCTGTGTCTATGTCTCTCTCTCCCTCCCTATCTCCACCCCTCTCTCCCCTCTCCCCTCTCTCTGTCTCTCTCCCTCAGTTTTTGGGGAGGAAAATAAGAAAAAAGCTGATTGGCGGGTGGATCGGCCTCCCGGAATTTTAGCAATAGGTTCATTAGTTCTGAGCTCTGAGTTCTGAGCTCTGTGCCTTATTTTCTTTTGCTTTTTTTTTTCTGCCTCTCAATCTTCTGAAACTCCATTTCAGAAAAAAACATTTTTTTTTGCCCCTGAAAGCCTCCAAAACAGAGCTTCAGAAAAAAAGCCTCTGAAGCTCTGTTTCTGAGGCTTTTTTTCTGAAGCTCTGTTTGGAGGCTTTTTTTTCTGAAGCTTTGTTTCCAATGCTTTTTTCAACCTCTGAAACCTCCATTTGAGAAGCTGGGTGGGGCTACATTCACATAAGACGCACCCAGATTTTCACTCTCTTTTTTGGGGGGAAAAGGTGCATCTTATATTCCGAAAAATACGTTAGTACATGTCCTTTTTACATTTTCTGTACTTAGCCTTTTTATCTTTCAGTTTATCAGAAAGATCTTCGTGCAACAATGCTGGTTTCTTTTTGGATTTCCCGTTTTTATTTTTCAGTGGTGTTGTGCTAAGTTCTTCAAAGTTTCCCAAACTTCTTGAGTTGTTTTTCCCTTTAAAATTTTCACCATGGAATCCTTCCTGAACTCTGAGTTTGTTAAAATCAGTTCTTTTAAAGTCTAAGACACTGGTTTGGTTAAAACAAACAAGTCCAGGTTTACTTCTAGCAACGAAGCCAAGCAAAGGTGGGGACAATGCAGTAGTTTACAAAAATAACTTTGTGGAAGTTATTTCCACAATAACTGGGTCCTAAAGAGGCAAGATACTGCTATGTACAAACTGTTACAGTTAAGAATTAGTAGGCACACATAAGACTGAGAATTTGAAAACTAAGGATTCCCCTAAGCCTTGCCAATCACAAATGTGTGCATTCAGTAGGGAGCTGCCCTGAATGTAAATGCCATTTCTGCAAATCTTCAGTGCCGGAATCAACTGACACCTTGCTCTTCTCCATTTTGTTGTAAAGCTAGTGAACTCCAAGATCTTACCTGGTTCGATTGCTTTGAATTGCTTGAGAATACCTGTGTAACCTGTTTGGCTTGAAAAATCAGATGTTTGCTTTCTCAAGTTGTTACTCCTAGACTTTATAAAAATGTAAAGACCCCCTTGAATTAAGTTTGATTCCTACTTTACTGTTGTTTCTTGGCATCAGTATGGAAGTGGTTTGTCATGGTCTTCTTCCAGATATTCTTCAATTTCCCATCAAAATGGGAGATTCACAATGCTTTTTATCATTTTAGATTAATATGATTCCACAGAGATAGCTCTCCAATGGATATTCATACTCTGGTAACTTCCTTTTTGGACTTCTGGAAAGCATTTGTGAGGTTGTCTTTGAAAATAGCCAAGAAACATCAGTTGGTTCAGAACAGGGTTATTGGTAAATGCAATGAGCCGGTTAATGCAATGAGATAATCCCAGTACTTCTGCCACCAGACTGCATCTGGACCAAGTTCTAACTGCTAGTGTTAAAACTCTAAATCCTAAATAGCTTTGTGGCAGCTACCTGAAGAAGCATCTCCTACCTGGTTCTTCAGATCTGAACCTGAGATTTTCCTCTGCAAATGAAGCAAGGTTGTAAGAGAGCTTGTCCAGTGGCGGTATCCGATTTATGGAACATACTCAGCAGAGTGACTAAGGCAGTGCCTACTTTATAGAACTTTTTTGTGGAAACTCAATTCTGTTTTTATTCTTTGGCCTTGTGGAAGTTTAAAATTATTCCCTTTCTGAATCTCTACCATATGCAGTACTTATCTAAATAATTCACTGTTAGAATGGCTTGATAAATATATCAAGGTAGATAGTTATGCATTTTATATTGTAATCAGTTGCAATAGTAAGCTATAGAAATCTATCATACAACCATTGTTTTAAATTTAAAATAAAAACAGAATAGGATTAATATTCAGTTACTGTATCTAAGGTCTTACTAGTAATAATCTCTTGCACAACTGTAAACAGAAAGAGGTATTGCACACTCTATCTGAAATGTTTATTATCTATTTTTAATGTTAACATGTGTAAAATATTTCTACTTTGTTACATTTTTTCATCTGTACAAGTAGCATTCCCATAACCCAGTTCCCATTCTAGCATATCCTTACATGTGTTTTAGGATCTGGCGAACCAATATTTCCACAGATGTTGTTTTCAGGTTCTGCTGTTCTTGACAGACCCCTACATGGTTTTTTTGTAGGCAAGTTTGCTGATGCAGGGAAGAAAAGGAAGGAAAAAAGATTAAACTGAAGTTCTGTCTACATGATCTTTTAGGTCTCTTTGAAATAAAATATATCCTCTTAATTTTCTATGTGGAATTCCATTTTATATGGTTTAATTAATTTCCCTAAAATGAAAATTGACAAAGCTCGTAATAACTGACAGGAAATAAATGTCAGTTTATCATTCATTTAAATATTCACCATAATTAAAGTCAGTTTCTCTGTTTATTATTGTGAGCTTCTTCTATTTTCATCTTAGGGAAATTGATTAAATTACATAAAATGCAGTTCCACATAGAAAAGTAAGAGGATATACTTTATTTCAGGGAGATCATTATAAAAGAGAGAGAACTGCTGCAAGGCTTTTCCCTGAGGATCAGATATCACAAAGAACAACATACTATTGCCCAATTTTTTTTTTGTTTCCAACTGAGGTGTCAGTTTTTGAGAGTTTTAATCAATGTCCTTTTCATAATAAATGTTGTGCAGTAAATAAAGAATAACATAGCATCAAAATAGTTTTGTTAAATGTAACATAAAGATCTTGACACATACTTTTAACAAACTTTGTTTCAAAAACATTTGTGCTCAAATACTTTATATTTAGGAAATGCAGTACATTTTCTCCTAATGTATTAATGTCAGTCAGCCTAATGCAAACTAAAATCATGCTGGCCTTTCAATATAAATCTAAATTCACACATATTCCAAGGTATTAGGAACATGAAGACTCCCTAAGAAAATACTTCACATAGAACATAAAATAATTTTACCTGTTTTGTTCAGTGCCAGTTTGGGATTGTCCAGGTTTCCCAATAGAGGTACTTGCATGCTGGCCTGGTACAGAGATTCCAGCTCAGAAACCTCCTGCACTGTTTCCTGATTCTGCACTGGGTAGTCCCCAAGAGCTCTTTGACTGATCACAGGTGATTTGTTTCCAGGTATCAAAAGCCAACTGGCATTCTTATGCTGAGTTACTGCTGTGCTAAAATTGTTAAGATGGTCTGTGCAGCTCTCTCCAGGCACAGATGCAATCAAGCCAGCAGAATTTCTGTAATTGGTATATTTTGTTTTTTCCTCACAGCTGCATTTTCCTGGATATAACTTGGGACTCAAGGTACATTGTTTCCCTTTGTTGCAGAGAACTTTTATATGTGAATCAGAACTTTCAGAAATGATGTTGGAAGCATTAAAACAATCTTCAGAACTCAACTCAATTTTAGAAAGACTTGAGTCCGACGTTTCAGCAGGTGCCATTCCATTCTCCTGTCTTCCAACATCTGACCGCTCGAGGTAAAAATGACTACTGTAGGATTCTTGCTGTAACTTTGGAGTATTTTGATCATGACAGGTAGCTGCCTTCCTTTTTTCCTCATAAGTATCTAGTCTTTGGAAATTTCCCTCCAACCACTGAAGCTGTTCTGCAATGGAAAGAACATGCCTTTTGCTACTTACACCTTCGGATTTCAAAGAATCCCCACTAACAAGTTCTTGTGGATGATGTAAACTCTCATGACTGTTTACCTCAAGTTGCCCAGTTGTCTGCAATTCTTCTGGAGCACAATGAAGAAGAGAGGGAAGAGAAGGCAGTATTGCACCATGATAATCCCTAGGTGGAGCAGCACTAGGCCATTCTGAAATGCTTCCTGAATTGAAGAGCGGATTATGTAGGCCTTTTTTGCCAAGTGGAATTTCCGATGCTGGTGAAGAGGGGAAGAGTGTAGGTAATGATTCAGAGTTTGTTATAGTTAAATTCATTTTGCAGTAGGGGATGAGAGGAGATGCTGCATTATGTAGGTTCTTGACCTTAATGTTACTGTTGTGATCTTCGTAATCCTTTAAAGTGCTAGGAGAAGCAAGTTTCACATCACCATTGATTTTATTCTTAGTCTGAATGGATTGATCGCTACCAGGTTGTCTAAAAGGAAAAGTAGTAGCTTCATCACTGAAAGTAACAGACACAGCTTGAAAGTGCAGGCTGTTCTCAAGAAGGGGTTGAAATATGGGCTTGGAATATGATGATTTCTTTTCAGGATGGGAAGCAAGTGGATGGACGTAGGCTCTTGACCCAGGTGCTGCTTCTTTGCTGGGTTCCAGCACACTCTTCTGTTTCAGCAGTACTTGGAGTGGGATAGTCTGTTTACTGAAACACACATTAAAACATCATCAGTGACTGATGACTCCTAATTAGAAATATTAGGCTAAGTTAAAATCTACTAAGTTAACAAGGTACATATTTTATCAGTGTTTTCTGGTATCAAGTATGTGTGAGTGTAAAATTATTGCATGGTTGCATGCATAGTTGTTAAGCTGATCAGAATTTTTTCTGGTATTAGAATGGCACCAAGAACAATTATCTATTTTGGTAAAAATAATTTTTCATTGAAGAGTTCCACCAATGATCAACAATTTCAACCTCAAGAATGTATGTATTTTAATATATTCTTGAAGTTTTGAGTCAAATGGAGAATATCCTCATCGTGGACTAAGAACATGCAATTCTTTACTGTACAGGAATATCACATTACAATAGAATTCTTCTTTTAGAACTGTTTCCCTCTTTTCCGCTTTAACTTTTTTTCATCTGTAAATGTTCAAAAAACGTCAACCACTTACAATATGACGCAATCAATATCTACTGAGAAATAGTGACTACATGAATGTTAATTAGATAACATTCTTATGTTTATTTCTAAAATAATATTATAAACTTGTTCAATATAATACATAAAATAGGAAATAAAATAGGGGGAAATCAGTTTATTTATATGATTCTTATTTTCATGTAGAATTGTATTACAACTAAGTACATTTAAATTAGTCTAACAGCCTGCACCGCTATGGACAAAAACGCTGAAGAACTTTTCCTTTTTAATAAGAGTTCCACTTATTATAAATATCACAACTCTTGATAGTAGAAACAAGGGGTTGTAATAATAAAGTATGCTGTGTGAAGCAATTAGGATTTTTTATGGTAGGGCAAAAGGTATCAGAGATTAAGCAATTTTGGCCATTCAACTTACTTCCAGGGTCTCCAAACCTCTTAACCCCCATACTAGCTGTTAATCAGTGGCATGGTTTCCTGCCATTTGAGGTAAGAAACATATGGAAATAAGCTTTTTTTTTTTTTTTTGCTTGTGCCTTCCAGTCAATGTTAATTCCTGGCAGGAGCTTCAGTTTTCTTGGTAAGACTTCAGAAGTAGTTTCTATTGCCTCCTATCTGGGGCTGAGAGAGAGTGACTGACCCAAGGATACTTTGTGCCCAAGATGCGACTACAACTCAGGGTCTCCTTGTTTCTAGCCTGGTGCCTTAACCACTATAACCAAACTTGTTCACAATAAGTAAAAATTAGTTTAACATTATTTTGAAAAAAAGGAGAGCATTAAAGAAATAAAACTCTTGGCCATGTGTGCCATGGCCCAAACATTTTGCTTCATTGCCCTCCAAATGATGAATGTTAGTCCCTGACCATAAATATGCAGTTTTGCTAAATAGCAAAAAAGAACAATACTAGGAGAAGATTGGAAACCATACAAAAAGATCCTTAAATTAGTCGTTTTCCTATATTATAACAACAACTTTAACAATATCTGCCTATCCCAGGTCCTTGGGGAGGACTCGATAAGTGAATAGAAATGCCAAATCCAGCCTAAACAGTGACTGGGTGAGTAGCCATAATCTTGGCCCCCACTTAGAAAAACTTTCCATCTCTCAAATGCAAAAGGCCACACTGCCTGGAACTGCACATATACCATGCCGATACATTATACTAACTAGGTTCTTGGGAAGAATTCAATTCTAAAGAGTGGGCAGCTGTGACTTTACATTATTTATTATTTTTTTCCTATCAATAGTGTTTTTATTTTTTCCATATTATTCTCAGACGTAGAGCTAGAGCCTGATGGAGTAGCTCCTTCGAATACAAATAGTAGAGACACACAGAGTGAAAGGATGATTGGCTGGCTGGTGAATTCTGGGGGTCCACAGGTCTTCAAGTTGCCAAGGTTGGACACCCCTCCTGTAGCACATAAAGAAGAGGAGGAACTTTGAGAAATCATTGTTACCATCCTGATTTATCAGATTAACAGAGTTGGAAGGGACCTTGGAGGTCATCTTTTATGTTTACATTATTGTAAACATAAAAATCCTAATGAGATACTAATAATGTATATCTGATCCTGATTTATAGTTTGCTAGAATTTCTGCTTAAGGTCATATTCTTGTTGTTATTGGCTATCGTGTTACTATTATGATAAATAATCGAAGATACTATTATGATAAACAATTTAGTACAAAAACACAGCTAAACACAACATTGCATAAAGTTTGCATCCAAGTCTCTTTCAGATACAGTAAAAAAAATCGTAAGGAATAGGGTAGGGAAAAATTCAACTAGGACACATCTAGTTCTTTTGCTTATGAAGAAAGTATTGTTGGTTCTAAAATCTTTCAAGTTCCAATAACAAAAAGTAATTTTGGAAGTGCAGGAAAGACCTATATCCCACATATACTTTTCAAACCATTATTTATAGTCATTCAGAAAACTCTTCAATTGCACTGCCAAAACATAGTAGTTTCCTAATTTTGGGGAAATTTTAAGGTAGAAAAAGCAAACTATGCAAACTATACCCAACAAGTAGAAAGGATTATTTAGAATAAGCTTCCAATATTTATTAAAACTAAAAAAAAAACCTTTGGGAATATACCAGATGGCAGTTTATCAGCACTATGGTCAGGTTAGGATATAGCATTTTATATATCTGTACCTATTGCAGGACCTCAACTTCAACTAAAATAGGTTATTAAGAAACTGCTTTTTGAGATTTTTTTTTAAAAAAAACAAGCATTGTTTATTAGAAACCAGCATGGGTTTATCAAGAATAAATCATGTCAAATGAACCTGATTTGATAGTGTGACCAGCTTAGTTAGCCATAAGAATGTGGTAGACTTCAACAATGTAGTTGGCAAAGGCTCTCATAAAATTCTTGTAGAGAATTTTAGGGCTGGATTATGCTACCATTAGATGGGTACAAAAATGGCTGATTGATTGTCCCAGCCCCAATTAATTCAAATGGCCCTGTGTCAAAATTGAGGGAAATGTCAATTGGTGTACAGATTTCCATTCTTATACCGCCATTCTTGAACATATTTATAAATAACTTGGATAAGTGGTTAGAAAATATCAAATTTGCAGACTACACAAACATAGGGGGATAGCAAGGACCTTTGAGATTATAAAGATTCAGGAGGATATTGACAAGCTGGAACAATCAACAACAATCAGCAAGATTAATTTTGCCAGGGATAAAGTTCTACACTGGAGTAGAAATTTTTTTAAAAAACAAAGGTATTCCTGCAGGATACCAGGGTACTCTTGTGGGCTTTGATACACTTGAAAAGGACCTGGACTAGAAGCTAAATATGAATCAATAGTGTGATGCAGCTGCTAAGAACATGCAATTATACAGTAGTGTCAAGAGCAAAACAAGCATTTTCCTCTTTATATACTTTATATACTTGTATATATAAATCCTTCTCTGTTCTCTGTGTGTATGATTTTGTGTGTGTGTGTGTGTGTGTGAGAGAGAGAGAGAGAGAGAGAGAGGGAGGGAGAGAGAGAGAGAGAGAGAGAGAGAGAGATTTAATTTACAGTGCATTCAGAAAGTATTCAGATCCCCATCACTTTTGGCAATTTTGTTGTGCTGCAGCCTGATTCTACAATTGTTGAACTTCATTTTTTTCTCATTAGTCTACACTCAGTACCTCAAAATGACAAAGTGAAAACAGAAGCTTAGAAATATCTGTAAATTTATTAAAAAGAGAAAACTGAAATATCACATTGGCATAAGCATTCAGACTCTTTGCAATAACACTTCAAATTTAGCTCAGGAGCCTCCTATTTATCTTGATCGTTGCTGACATGTTCCTACACCTTGATTGGAGTTGACCTGTGGCAAATTAAATTGATTGACATGATTTGGAAGGCACACTCTTCTCTATAGAATTCCCCATAGCTGACAATGCATACTGTAGCAGAGCAAAAGCCATAAGGTCAAAGGAACTGCCTGCAGAGCTCAGAGCCAGGATTATTGCAAGGCACAGATCTGGGGAAGGCTACAATAAAATATGCATTGCTGCATTGAAGGCTTCTAAGACCACAGTGGCCTCCATAATTCTCAAACAGAAGAAGTTTGGGACAACTAGAACTCCTCCAAGAGCTGGTTGCCTGGTCAAACTGAGCAATGGGGAGGAAGGGCCTTAGTAAGAGGTGACCAAGAAACCTGATAGTAACTCTGAGTTCCAGAGATCCTGTATAGAGATGGGACAGAGTTCCAGAAGGACAACCATCTCTGCAGCCCTCCACCGATCTGGGCTTTATGACAGAGTGGCTAGACAGTAGTCTCTCCTCAATGCAAAACACATAAAAGCTCTCTTGGAATTTGAAAAAAAGCATCTGAAGGACTGTTAGGAACAAGATTCTCTGGTCTGATGAAACTAAAGATTGAACTGTTTGGCCTCCATTCTAAATTTTATGTCTGGAGGAAACCATCACTTGCCCATTATCACCCCAACAGTGAAGCATGGTGGTGGTGGCATCATGCTATGGGGGTGTTTTTCAGCAGCAGGGACTGGGAGATTGGTCATGGTTGAAGGAAAGCTGAATGGAATAAAGTACAGAGATATCCCCAATGAAAACCTGTTCTACAGTGCTCAGGATCACTTTCTGACATGACAACAATTCTAAGCACGCAGTCAAAGATAACACAGGAGTGGCTTAGGGAAAACTCTGTGAATGTCTTAAGAGTGGCCCAGCCAGAGCCCTGACTTGAACTCTGTTGAACATCTCTGAGGGGACTTGGAAATGACTGTCCATCGACAATTGCCATCCAACCTGACTGAGCTTGAGAAGATTTGCGGGGAAAAAATGGCAGAAAATCCCCATTCCAGGTGTGCAAAGCTTGTGTAATACCCAAAAAGACTCACAGTAATTCTGCCAAGAATGCTTCAGACCCTGAGTGAATACTTATGCCAATGTGATATTTCAGTTTTTTCTTTTTAATAAATTTACAGACATTTCTAAAATCCTAAAATAGGTCAGGAAAAGCTGCTAATGACAGAGACAGACACTTATCCTGAACTTATGCCCACTTTAAGCCATAGAAACAAACAACATAGAAAGAACCAAAGGAGTAGCTATCATTTAAAGATTTCACAGAAAACTTTGCCACACATAATTTCTGTGCAGTAATGCCCTCTTCTTTTTGAATTTATGTGGTTAACAGTTTCCCAATTATATTGTCACTTCCCAGCTGGATCCATGTTGTAGATACTAACCCTGCATCAAATGTAAAAATATTATATACCTGGGGTTCATTCTAGAATTACCCTGAGAGTCCATCATATTCTTTATCATTCAAGATCTGAGTAAAATAATTAAGTTTCATACAACAGGGGAAACTTATTGTTGAATGCTTCTTTCCAGATCAGGCCCAATTCAGATCTGGAGTATGCCAATATTTTTTTAGTCTACCTTGTAGATTGGGTCATGTTGCCGCCCGGTGGTGGGTGGCAGGTAGGTGGCGGTTGTACAGGTTGTTGCTGCTGCATGCGATCCTGAAGGCTCCGCTCTTTTCGGACATAGATTTGCAGCTTCTTATCGATTAGGGCTCTGCTCTGAGTGCTAGAGCTGGCATCATGCATGGCAAGTCTTAGTTTAGCTAAAAAGCAAAAGAAAACATAGCAGAAACAAAAACAAAACTCAGGGAAGGAGAGAAAAAAGTAATGATGCAAAAAAAATTAAAAAGGAACATGCAAATACTGCCATGAAAAAGTTCACAAGGATGCATCTCTTCCCAGTAAGGCACATTCAGGTTAGCTACATGTCCAAACAAGTTAATGAGAAATAAAAAGTAAAATTAAGCAAGATTTTAAATGGTTTTTAATGAAATGCCCTTGGTAACTTAAGTCGCTGTAATCCTCATACAACTAACCATTTAAATCCAAATACTTGTCTCTAGTCCCAGTTAGCTGAAACCCAATAGGCAGCCAGGTGAGACATTTGCTGGCAAAGCTTTCATGAAGTCTGCTTTTGCTTTCTTGTTTTGTTAATCCATTAGAGCAGATTTGTAGAAACAAATGCTGTTAATCATCCAAAGCCAGTTTGTCTGCAACCTTGCTAACCAGCAAGAAGAGAATGGAGAATGGGAAGGAGAGTTAGCCAATCAAAAATATGAGTTATGAAAATAAAAAAATGCAGCAGCACAAATTCCCAAAAGTTACAGCACATATTTAAACAATGACCCCTCCTTTTCCTCATCTTCTTGTTATTTCAACGACTGTATACATTTTGCTTTTTTGAATGAAAAAGCAACTTTGGGAATTAAAACTTTTTGATAAACCAGTTTCTGAACTGAGAAAATTATGTGCAGAAGAAAATGCAGGAAAGCACAATTAGCAGATAGAATAGGTGGCATCAAGAATTCATCTGCTTTTCTCAGCTTTCAACAGAAGGAGCCCCAGTAATAAAAAAGAATAGTATATTCTGATATTACAAGAAAGAAATAACAAAAAAATCAGAAAAAGACATATTTTACATCCCCCCTTTCTGATTTATTTTGCATTAAACAATTAGTTCTGTTAACTTAGGTTATGTTAATAGATATTAATAAACTGTACAAAACAGAGTAAACTGAAGCAGTTAATAAATACTTACATATAGCTTCATTGCAGAGAGCCAAAGCTGCAGCACAATCTCCCTTCTGCTCTTGATGCAGTGACTCTTGAAAGATTGAATCTGCCTCTTGCATAGGCCTCTCAAAGCCACCAGTCCTCCCTGCAAGGGCAGTATTCTTGGTTTCCATTCCAGGCTTCTTTTCATCTAAACAGCCCCCACCCTTCCCCACCCCTCCCCTGTTTTTTAACAATTCATATTGCAGATCACATATCTTGAAGCCTGCTTCTTTAAAACCTGTCTGGAACCAATGCAAGGAATATGCATCAGAAGCAAAGGCATGTATAATGTTAAAACAATGTTCTGGGTCCCTTTTCCAAGCTGGGATATCGCAAACACCAGCAGCAATCCAGAGGTTTGCTCTTGGGGCAGCTTCAGAGAAAATGGGGTACAGAGTCTTTGTTTTAGGAGGACTGGTCCTTGGTGTGGGCTTGGGGTGTGTGGGTTCTAGTACTTTTGACACAGTCAAAAACTCAATTTTAATTGTCCTTCCTGGTGTCTGCTGACTTGCCTTTTGTTAAGTAGATGGTGTCTGGCCAGACTGTTTCTGGGTGTGGGGAAGTGTGACTGAAGAGGTTCTTTCTTTGTCTGGTTAATTACTCTTGGTTTTGGTACTTGGTCTTGCTACTGTCAGATGATAACTTAGCAGAGGTACAATTTAGCAATCAATCGTTACAATGTATCTCCCAGAATTTCCAATCTCAGTGGATCATGGATTTGTGTTAATGGTTAAGGGATAGCTGAGACAGTGAGAAAAATAAAAGTTAATTTGGAATAAAAAATATCTTATGATTACTATTGATTATTAAAATAAAATTCTTTCCACAATAAGTAGGGAAGTTATACAGCATAGAGGGTTGGAATTGGGTCTCATTAACATGTTAATGAAACCCAGTTTTACAAATCAATTTAATAAATTGAGCTGCAGTACACAGAGTACTTGGAAATTAAATCCTATGAAAATGATTAAAAGAAATGGACCATGTTTACCCTAAAGAACAGAAGACAAAAAAGAGACATGACAGCAGCCTTTCAATATTTGAACACCATCAAAAGAAAGAGGATATGGATCAGTGGTGGGATTCAGCTGGTTTGGGAGAACTGTTTGTTCACTTTCTGAGCAGTTTGGCGAACCGGTTGTTGGGGTGTACTTTTTGGGTGTACTTCCAAGAGGCAGGATGTAAGCTTGGCACTCTGATTTTTTTACTGCCTTTCTGGGGGCATGTGATCTTTCCTTAAATCTGGATGATTTCCTTAGGATATCTTGTGAGGTGACTGAGACCAACTGTTATCTTTAAGTAGTGCAAATGGATCTAAGGATTGCTTCTCCTGGGTGTGAAAGGGTGCTTTGTCAGTTCACTGATCACAGGAGTCTCTTGTCTAGAAGGTTCTTCAGTCATCCAGGTCATGGTTGTACCAAAGGTGCTTTGTTCAAGAGTGTTGGAAGAAATATTTGGTTCAGTTCCAAGCGAGGAGAAAGACACTGGAAACATGGAGGCTGACTGGGAAGATAGTTTATTGGTGAACAGGACTATATGGGTTTAAGGTCCTGGGTAGCTGACCAATTGGTTTGATGAATACATGGATTTTCATACAGTTTGTTCTACAGCATTTTGCAATTTAGAGGCTTGTTTTGTGTATGTTATTTGATTTTAATTAGTTTGTCTCGCGAAGGCCAACAGTGACTTGGGGTTTTTAATCTTCTTTAACAAATGTAATTAATCCTAGATGCTGGCTTCCTTGGGGTTTTAATTCTGTTTTGAATGGATTACCAAATCTGTTTTTTAAAAAGGTGACTTCCTCAGTTTCTTTGGGGCTATTAAGAAAGACTGAGTCCATTTTCTGCCTTTTAAGAGCATATTTCCCTATTTCTCATTTAGGGAAATATAATTTTCTGCCTTTTTAATATTTCTCAAAATACTTCATTCTTCTGGGGAGGGGGTGGTAACTTTCTACAAGAGAACTGGACTTTCTTGGTTTCCAAAAAAACCACCTTTGGGACAGGAGTCTCTTTCAATCCTTTGGAGTGGCCAAGACACATGATTCCTCACTGATAGTAAGATTTTTTTTAAAAAAGGGAGGAGGTAGGGGTGTGGATCTTTCAATTCGTTTTAGTTTTCCTTCATGACAATAAGGCTTAGTAACATGGCACCAGGCTTGAAGTTTATATAGATATCTGTGGCATGTACTAATTTTATTATGATCCTGACAAGCTTGGGAGACTTGAACCTGGATCCCCTATATACTTTGTTAATTTGTCTCTTTAGCTCAGCATTTTGTAGCCCAAATATGCCCACCCACTTTCTGGAGAGCTTAAATGACCCCTCTGCTGAAAGGTTTATGAGCAAGAGTTGGCTGCTGATAGTTATCGTTGCATTTTAGCTATTTTAATTCCTCAAGGTGCTCTGGCACCCTGCCTGATTTGTAAATCCAGGTTGCAGGTATTGCTAATGAAAAGGTTGGTTTCCATGATAGCTGTAACTATCATTGATCTTCAGTGTGTATTCCCCCATTTCTAATCTAATGATTGGTATTTAGGGCAGCTTTTTGCAAGCAAAGAAGCTTTTTGTATTTTTGTACAGGTAATCCTTGCTTTACAACAGTTCATTTAGTGACTATTCAAAGTTACAATGGTACTGAAAAAAGTGGATTATGACCATTTTTCATACTTACAACCGTTGCAGCATCCCCACAGTGATGAGAGGCCAGGTGAGGCGATGCACCCCTTGATGTGAGTGACGTTGAGTTGGCCACACCCATCCAATCACATGACTACCCAGCCACACCTACCCAACTGGTCATTAAGGCAGAGAACCGGTTGTTAAATTATTTCAATCCCACCATTGGTATGGATTTATTCTTCATTGGTATGGAGACTAGAACAAGAACCAGTGAATGGAATCTTTGTAGAGAGAAATTGAAACTTGAAATAAGAAGGGATTTCCTGACTGTTACAGGTACATATGAAATAGTGGAACAGCCTGCTTCCTGAAGTTGTGGTTGCTCATCACTGAAGGCTTCAAATAAAGATTGGATAAGCCTTTGCTGTAATGGTCTAATTATTCTTGTCTTTCACAAGGGGTTGAACTGTAAGACTTCTAAGGTCTCTTTCAATCCTATGATTCCATTCACTGTAGATTTCTAAGTGCATCTATAGCATATATAGTGACTAAGGGTCATGAACAAGCAGGGATTTTTTCTGGACAGAGCGCTTAGCTGTGGTCTTCCCTACCTTGATGATATCCAAACTAAGATAATAAAATGTCATTCAGTTTTAATTCTATTTCTTTTACTTACTTGTGAGAAATATAAGAATTATTCCTGTAAAAGCATAACCTGAGTTACGCCATTTTAAAATCATGTTAAGGCTTTATTTTACCTTGTATAACCTGATTATATAATTTAGCTGACATTTAAGAACATGAGAAAGGAACTGTGTAATTCCTGTGTTTTTGAGAATATGTTTATCTTGCAGGAAATATGCTCTTGGGTCAATTTGCCCTCATTAATTAAAGGAAGTACGCAATTGATGTTTTTGAGGGGTATTTCTGTTGGGAATTGGGGAATTTCCAGGGTGGATCATGTACTACATATGTTATATAAGATGTTATGAAAGATCTGAAACTGATTCCCAAGGGGCTTTATTGACGTGTATTCTGATGTTCCTGAAGACTATAAAAACTCATGTAATCTGTTGTTTTTTCGTCTTTCCTCTACTCCAGAGAGAAAGGCCCTTTGCAAAGAATAAACTCTGTCCCAGGATTATTTTAGTCTCTATTTCCTCCTTAAAATGGTAATGGGGTTTTCCTGTCGATCACATTACTTTTTACACGTTTATATTTCTATAACCTATTTTATACTTATTTTATTTGCTCAGCGTTAATCATTATATGTCTATAATTTGACATGAATAAAGAAAATTATAAAATATACGTGATGCAGACTCGAGCTCTATAGGTTCTGTAAAATGCAAAGGCACTGGAAATGCATTACTATATTCAAAACACTATCATTAGTACTCTGTCTAAACATTTCAAATATTGATTTCAGTGTTCTAATTTATATGTGGCTTGAGTTTGTCTTCCTTATGAAACTATTTATACATCCGGATATTCTTCGGCATTCCTTTTTCAATTATGCAAAGTCAGATTTTATTAGATTATATTTTATTAGATAAGTTTTGAATATGTTAAGATTTTAAAAAACATTTAAATTTAAATCTAAATTAGAAATGTATTTTTTTCTTGGTGGTATGCTCTTGTTTTAAATTATACTGACTTTTGATCATGATATACTGACTCTTTTAAGAGCAGCTGTTCTGATAAACATCATGATCAAAAGGCACCATCAAACAAAAGGCACTGTGCAGATAAAATGTCCATCCACCTTAATGAAAACCTCATCTGAAATCACTATTTGACAAAAAAATAATATACAGACAAATTAAAAAGTGATATCTCATACATTTTATTCCAACACATTTTTCATAATGATTAATTGGGCATATGATTTGGGTGATTTTCCATAATCAAGAACTGGTAACAGCTAATACAATTTGGATGCGTTGATATTCATTCTAGTGAAGAAGAGAAGAAGGAGTTGTGTCCTGCCTTTTTTATTTTTGTCTGAAAGGAATAACTTTACACACATTGGGCCAGAGCTAGATCCGTTTCAGGTTATTCTAAACATTTTCTTCAGACTGGCTATTAAGAGAGCTTTAAATTATAGGAATTTGGCTCTTTTATTAATCTTATCATCTTGATCTCAAACAGGTAAAGACCACACAACTTTCTTTGTGGCAGGATGAGGAAATTGGAGATAAGATCTCTTACTCCAAGCTGGGTAGATTTAATCCACTGTAAAACATTTCCACCTCTAGCAGGAATTTTCATTGTACCCTGAAATGATATTCTGACAATATATACATTTTTTTTTAAAAAAAGTGTGAACCTTTTCTCACCAGACTTTCCAGTGAATGGTCATTCAGATTTTTTAAATCCTTAATGAAAAATGTCATAGTTTTGTTTAATATCTCTGATCCTTCTGGGAACAATTTAAGAGGCCATAGGACCACTATATTTGTTCCTGATTAACTCACTATGGAGTTATGTTAATGATATTATTTATTCTTCTGAAAGTTCAACGTTTCCCAATACATTTGTACTGGGAAAGTGTGAGTAAATTATTAGGCAATTGAATGAATGAATGAATGAATGAATTATTTTTTTTAAAAAAAATCTTAACTTCTTTGTAATGTCCTATTCTTTTGAGAGCCATTGAAATTGAAGGTTAGGCAAAGGATTATCCTTGCACTCTTATTGTTAAGTAAGTTTCTCCGATGTTTTCTTCAATATTGAAAAGATAAATGTATGGCACCAATTAATCAGTAGATTGAAAACCTGTGATAAATGAATATGATGCTTACAGATGTACATTAAATATACAATAGAACAGAGCTGGAAGGGACCTTGGAGGTCTTCTAGTCCAGCCCCCTGCTCAAGCAGAAGGAGCTATATTATTTCAGATAAATGGCTGTCTAGTTTCTTCTTAAAAACCTCTGGTGATGGAGCATCCACAATTTCTGAAGGCAAGCCGTTCCACTGGTTAATTGTCCTCACTGTTAGGAAGTTTCTCCTTAATTCCAGGTTGCTTCTCTCTTTGGTTAGTTTCCAACCAATTTTTCTTGCCCTGCCCTCTGGCACTTTGTAGAATAATTTGACCCCCTCTTCTTTGTGGCAGCCCCTCAAATACTTTAATATTGCTATCATGTCGCCCCTAATTCTTCTTTTCTTTAGACTAACCAAACCCAAATCCTGTAGGGGTTCTTCATATGTATTAGTATGATCATATTATGGATAATTCCAACGAAATTCTGTAACTGTTGAATAAATTTTACATGCATATATGAGAAGCCCTTAAACATATTTGCTGTTCTTTTATTTTAAATTACTTTTTTCTTTTCTCTTTTTTCTTCTACTAGTGCTTTTTTGGATTCGCTTTATTAAATAATGGCAAAAAACTATTCTTTAAGAAATCTTTTTTACAGTTCATATGTTTTTCTTTCTGAATGCATAGCAGATTAGTACACTATCTATTATCATTTTTCCAAGCACATATTATCCGATGAACACATTACCTTGATTCTGCAGTTCATCCAGATCCATAAATCTGCTTGGGTGGGGATTAAAGCCCAAGGCTGCCTCTAGTTCCTTTTCCTGCTTCCTCTGGAAATCTTGCTCCTGGACCCTTCTTGCTACTTCTTCTTGTAATTCATCTAGTTCACTCTTGGAAGAAACAAGTATCTCCCCACCTTTAGAGGGTGGAAAAACCCAAAATGTTTCATCTTATATTTAATTACTACATTATTTACTTTTTTAGTTTTCTGTGCTTCTTATAAGGCTAGTTTTGTTAAATGAATGAAATAATAATAGAAATAATAGAAATGTTGAGTCAAACAATAGCTTCCAATGAAAGGTTTATTGAGGAAGTAAAAATAGTCTATATAATGTCTACTGGGCTGGGCTTGCAATGGTTCTAGAACCATTCAGAACCATGGTTATGTAAGATTCAGCCATACAGTATTTTTTGTTTGTGTGCAGTACTTCATATCATCTGCTGCTGTTTATGTTGCTTCTTTCTCTTCTAAAAAGCTCCAAATGCTATTGGCATTTCTCACAAGGGAACTGATCTAGTTCCCTACTCATTTTGCCTCAGTTTTCTTTGCCTTTCCCAGCTACAAATAGTTGTTTTATGACTATTAATTTAACCACCTTTACAACAGCACTGAAAAAAGTGACAAAGACCAATCCTCACACTTACAATTGTCACACCATCCCTATGGGCATGTGATCAAAATTTGGGCACTTGCATAGATTTACTATGTTTGCAGCATCTTGGGGAAACTATTTGCAATCTTCCCAAGGGCTTCTGACAAAGTCAGTTGGGGAAGCTGGATTCACTTAATGTCCATATACTTAATGATCATGGTGATTTGTTTAACGACTATGGCAAAAATTACATAAAATCAGGTGTAAGTCACTTAGCAATTGCATCAGTTAGCAGTGAAAGTTATGGTCCCAATAGTGGTTGTAAATAAATGTATTTATTTACAATAAATAAATTTATTGTAAATAAATACAATACCTGTATTGTTATATTTTGTTGGTTTGCAATTATCTGAACTATACAGGGTTTAAAGTGCACTACATGGGTTTTCATAAAGTACGGTCTTATGAGTAGTTTTACTAATGATCATGGTAGTTTCCTACTGATTACTAACATAGGCTTTAACTTTTTTTTTACTGGCACACACTGAGTTTATATATCCACAATACATTCAGGGTCCCTTTCCTGATCAGATGCTATCTCCTTCCTTTTGTGAACACAGGACAATGACCTAGACCTAAATGACCTAAAAAAAAGAGGAAATCATAATATGATCCAGGATTGCAAGTATTTGGAGAATGACATCTTACCATGACCAAAGGAGTATTTATTTTTTGTCCTGCAGGTTATAGATGAGGCAGACTCTACTTCCAAGATGCTACTGCTATGTGATTTTGGAATATTATGCCAGGCAGGAATAACATCTCCAGTTCGTTTGATAAGATAATCCCTTTAAAAAGGAAAAAAAAAATATTTCCTCATGAAACACTTTCACTTTTCTTTGTAAAGGAGCAGTAATGTATTTTTTTCAAAAGCAAGTTCCATAGGACTTTTGGATGTATAACAGATATATGATTAAAAAATTAATGATTCCTACCTTTCAGTGGCCTGAACTTTGTTAGGAGCTTACAAAAATACTACTCTTATCCACATTGAATGCCAGCTGGAGCTCCTGTCAACTATGGTGTTGAAATTAATTTGGCATAGAGATGGCAGCTGAGAGACAGTGTACGATCATTCTGTCTTTCTATATATTTTAAGTGCATCAATAAGTTTTTGGATTGTCTATTTATATAAAAGTGTCAATTTACATTAAATCACCAATATTTCTCAGAGAAAAATGAAATGGAAAAATAATTTCTTGTAGAGGTAAAATGGTACAGTGTAATAGTTACCTAAAAAGCTTAGGTAGTAAAAAGCTACCTAAATAGTTAAAAACAACTATACAGGTATACATTTGAGAACACCTTTTCTTTATTACAGAAATTAAAAGTGTATCATAAATTTTGAATGTTTTTGAAAATAATTACATAAAGTAGAAATTGGATTCTTAGATTTTGCAATGGTTGGTCGCCAATCTATTTTCATGATAGTACTTTTTAAAGAAAATATGAAAAACATATGGTTTTTTGTTGTGTTTCTTTTATAGTTTTTTAAGATGTTATAAAACTGTTTATACTGGAACTACGAAAATGCTTTCAGAAAATAAAATGTTAATACTTTGTTTAGTCAGTTTGTACAGAGTTTCTCCCCTTCATGGATTACTGCCTTGTCGTGACAAAGGGGCTTGCATAGTTCAATTAAGCTATGAGCTATGCTGTGCAGGGCCACCCAAGACAGACAGGTCATAGCAGAGAGCTCTGATAAAACGTGATTCACTAGAGAAGGAAATGGCACTCCAGTATCTTTGCCATGAAAACCCCATGGACAGTACCAAAAGGCAAAAAGATATGCCGGATTTATGCCCCAACCACTGGTGCTGAAGAGGATGAAATTGACTGGTTCTATGAAGCCCTACAGCACCTTATAGAATTAACACCAAAAAATGACGTCCTTATCATCATGGGGGATTGGAATGCTAAAGTAGAAAACCAAAAAATAAACGGAATAACAGGCAAATTTGGCCTTGGAGTACAAAATGAAGCAGGGCACAGGCTGATAGAATTTTGTTAAGAGAATACGATGATCATAGCAAACAGGCTGTTTCCTGCCTCCGGAGGGCCTGGGGGGGTGGGAAGGCCTGTTTTTCTTTCTCACCTGGCTCCAGGGCCTCTCTAGGAGTCTAGGAAGGGCGAAAACGGTCTTCCCCATGCCCCGGAGGTCCCACCAGAAGTTGTCAAACGGGGCGTTTTCGGCCTCTGGAGGACCTCCAGGGTGGTGGGGAAGGCCATTTTCGCCCTCCCCAGACTCCTAGAGAGGCCCTGGAGGCTGGGGACAGCAAAAAACGGGCCTTCCGGTCCCACTAGAAGTTGTTAAACGGGCCGTTTTCGGCGTCCCCAGATTCCTAGAGACCCTGGAGCCAGGTGACAAAGAAAAATGGGCCTATCGGGCCATCGTGTGCCAGGAGCGGGGAGGTGGGGGATGGGCGCACGCAAGGGCGGGGTGCATAGATTTATGGGTGTGGGCACACATGCGCGCGCACCCCCCGCCCCCCTCCTGGCACGCAAAGGCAAAAAGGTTAGCCATCACTGTCCTAGAATGTGAAGTCAAATGGGCCTTAGGAAATCTGAGCAACAACAAAGCTAGTGGAGGTGACAGTATTCCAACTGTGCTGACCCAGTTGCTATGCCTGTTCACTGGCTGACATTGTTACCATGTCTTCCCATTCCAGCCAGTCCCCAATGGCTGACCTGTTGCCGTATCTTTCCCAGTTCATGAATATTCTGACATGTTCAAGCCTATGAAGTTCAGCTGTTCTAGTAGGATTTTTCCTACTTTCCTTCTGTAAGTTGCCTCTTACAGAAAAAGCCATGGTCTGAAAAGAGCTTATAAAGCATTAACGGGTTGTTGGAAGTTATCAGTCAAGAGAAGGGTACAAAAAGAATCTCCAAAGCATTGGCTATACCCTGGAACACAGTGAAGACAGTCATCAACAAGAGGGGAAAATGTGGCACAACAGTGACATCACCAGGAACTGGATGGTTCTCTAAAATGAATGAAAAAAGAAGAAAAATGGATAATAAAAATAGGGGTGAAATTGAAAATGGAAAGAACGAATATGATAATGTATAGAATGTATAAAATCAATATGATTGTTAAGAAGTATAATGTAATTAAAAGAGAAAGGGACAAGAAGAAAATGAATAGTATAAAGGGAATCGGGGGAGAATGTAAATATTAGAAGATGACCACCATGAAATCACTGTAAAAAGAGAGTATATATACACATTTTGTGTTTTGCGTTTGTCATACTGTATTATAATAAAAATAAAAATAAAAAAGAAGAAAAAAGGTCCAAGAGGCCTACAGCAATATTAAAGAAGCAGTAGAGATTTCTGGAAAATACTGTTTGTATACTACTTGTGACAACAATTTCCTATATTTTTCATATGTCTGAGCTGTGGAGTAGGGTGACAAGATGGAAGTCTTTTCTTGGGAACTCTAACTACATTTTGCAAAAACGTACACTGAGTCTGACAAAAGCATGTGGGAAAATGTATTATGAATTGATGAGACCAAGGTTGAACTTTTTGTCCATAATTCAAAAAAGTATGTTTGGCACAATAGCAACACTGTGCATCACCATAGGTACACCATGCCCACCATGAAGCATGGCAGTATTATGGAGATGGTTTTCTTCAGCTGGAACTGGGGCTTCAGCCAAGATGGAGGGAATTATGAACAGTTCCAAATATCAGTCAATTTTGGCACAAAACCTTCAGGCCTCTGCTAAAATGCTGAAGATGAATTTCATCTTTCAACATGACAACAACCCAAAGCAAACCTTCACATCAACAAAAGAATGGTTTCAATAGAAAAAAATCAAAGTTTTAGAATGACCCAGCCAGAGCCCAGACCTAAATCCAATTGAAAACCTGTGGGGTGACCTGGAATGGGATAACTTGGTACAACCAACGCACCACGGCCAACTTGCTGTAAGACAAGACAACAATTCAAGTATTTAAAATAATGAAAATAATATATTAATTTCTGTCATTTACATTTCATTTTGTCCTTCCTTTTGCATCCTTTCTTTAAATGATTCTATTCCACCATTTCTTTGATATTAGTGTAATTCTTGTACTGCAGCGAGTTGTCCTGTTCTATTGAATTGTACAACTTATATGTTATGTTAAAGATGGGAAAAAGTCTGAAGTAATTTATCTTGGTCTGATTTTTTTAAAATATCAAAACACCGGCATTTTGCTAGGTATTTTAGATTTTTTATATCCACTATAAAGGCTGCACATCCAAGACTTCCGCGGCAATATCAGACACAGGGAACGGGTCTCCGCGTTCGCTGGGCTGACTTCTCCCTGTTTGTGGGCTCTGAGAAGAGCCAAAGCCATCCTGTAGGTGTGGTGAAGCAAAGAGGGGCGCCCTGTGAGGTCGCAGAGAGTCACAGTTCTCCTATCTGACCCGGGGTTTTTTTTCCCCTCTCAGCCATGGCAAGAAGAAGAGGCAGCCTAAAGATGGCTGCCACAAAGCTAGGACAACCGAAGAACAATTAAGACTGGTGCTGGAGTGAAGTAGGTGAACAGTGCTGGAACTGGGGGGGGGGGAGAGGATTCCTTTTTGCCTTAAATTTAACCCCAAGGAATAATTAGAACTATTTGCTCAGAATTATTTGTTAAAGCGGTGTCTAAGCATTCTGAGAAAATACCAGACCGGAAGGGAAAAGCGCAAGATAGAAAAATAATAAACTTTGAAATATACAGAAAATTAGACTCTTAAACTGGGAAGACATGGTACTGGGAAGGCATTTTAAAATGCTGGAATCATTTACTTACAAAACTTATTCTGCTTTTATAATTGATTTGCAGCGAAAATTGATTGGTGACAATACTGAAATTTAAGTTGAGAGTGCCACTTGCTGGCGAAAGGAAAAATTACAAGTCTAGGAGTCTATATGAAGGACTGTGAAAATATTTATTGGATTATTCTTAACTACCCCATGACTACTGGAGACTTAAATATGAAAATAAGGAAGCTATTTAATTAAATGGGCCTCTGCTAGAAGATTGAACCTGTAAAGGGGACGCAAAAAGGCTTTTGATAACCTCTGGGACTATCTAAATGGAGCTGATTGTTTACCTATGGGATATAAAGAACTGGGATTAGTGCACTGCTTGAAGGGCAATTTAAGGACTGAATAAATAGTTCTTGGACTGCTGGACAAAAGTTGAATTTTTAAAAACAAAATAAGATGCTTTATAAGGACGAAATGAGTGGAACTTTGAAGGAAATGGCATTACTTTTTCAAAACACAAAAGACATCACGGAGAAAGGATTTAAGGAAATTAGGGAAAAAATGGAAAATACTATACAAGGAATGATGAGTAAAGACCAAGATACCCAGGAAAGGGAGGAGTCAACAGAAGAAATGGAGAAAGAAGAAGACAAAGAGGAGACAACAATAAAAATAACAGTGACTGATGAATTAAATCAGGGGGAAAATATATTAAAAGAGTTGGAAGATACTTTTGAAAGGGAGATAGGGGCCTGGGCAGAAATTTTTGAAACTAGGCAGTGGAAGAGGGTAGAGGTGGGAAAAATACCTAGATGGAACAGCCAAAAAGCAGATGCAGACAGAGATAAAGATCCAAAAGAGGAATATGGGAGGCAAGCCAAAAAAAGCATAACAATTAAAGTACTGAAGTGGGCAAGAGACGATGGATAGATTATTTCTCTTTTGTGGTGTTCTGATTTGCCTTTCCTTTTCTCTCTTTCTTTTCTTTTTTTAGGTAGGTGACATGACTAGAAGTTAGGTAGGATAGAAATAAAACGTCTTTTAATAAAGGGTGACATGATTAAAAGTTAGAATAAGAGATAGAAATAAAAGAAGGGGGAATATTAGTGTATACACTTTTATATAATAAAATAAAAGCAATAACAAGAGAAAACATGGAATAACTTGAATAATGACAGACTGCGACTTAATGTAAATGTGTATCATTATTAGAAATATATAAGTTGATTGAATGTAATAACTATGATTAATTCTACTAGTTTTATTTGTATTAGAATGTATGACATCCAGGTGCCACACTGTTCACGCATTGATTTGTTTGTAAAAAAATTAAAAACTTTTAAAAAAAAAAAAAGTCTGCCCATCCAAGCTTGGCTGCATGGTGAAGGAAGGGTTTGTTACATCCTCCACCCCTCCAATGCCTCACTTAGAAGCTGCGGCACCGGTGCGTCGCTCAGCCTCCTGCTCTCTTCTGGCGGTGAGCAAGGAGCATTGTTCTCCACCCCACCGCCTCATTTTGTCCTCCACCATCTCATTTTGTCCATCCCCCCACTGCCTCATTTCATCCTCCAGCCCCCCCTCCCCACTGCTTCATTTCATCCTTCCCCTCCACTGCCTTGTTTCATCCTTCCCCTCCACCACCTCACTTTGTGGCTGTGGCACCCACCCACCAGGCTCGTGTTGGCAGCAACCAACATGGAAAGAATGGGTGGCAGACCCTCTCCTCAGGCTCTTAAGTAGGGCTTACTTTAGGGGTAGGGTTTATATTTGGCACAGGCATGAAAATTGGGCTGGGGCTTATTTCTGGGGTAGATCCTATTTTCAGGGAAACACGGTAGTTTGTAATAATTTCCCATTTCACAATAAAATAATGTATTAAGATACTTGAGAACAATGTTAGAACAATTAAAATATATTTTAATGAAACATACCTAGAGGTATTTGAGCTCTCTGACAAAGGCATATCCAGACTGACTGGACTGTTGCTATTGCGATCACTGCTTTCATACCCAGATTCCATCCTTTGAATCAGACGAGGATGCTGATCCATCCTGTGATGTGCACCACGCCCTAAAGTCCAGTGCTTATACCTGTTGGACCGCCTTGATCTTGTTTCACATGCTGGCTCCTTCAGCTCATCTTCTATAAATTCTTTGGCTGACAAACAAAGATATTATATGAAAGAAAAGGTAAATGTAATTCTTTCACTTAGTATTCCAATACAGTTCAGTTTCTGGAAGCACAAATTTCAGCCCCAGAAGCTCACTGTAAATTTAGGGGAACTGCGGTTCCCCTAAAACAAGACCTACCCTGAAAATAAGCCCTCGCTTGATTTTTTAGCATGCTCCTAATATAAGCCCCACCCAAAAAATAAGCTCTAGTTAAGGTCATGAGCCTGGGGGGCATGGCCAGCACCAAAGGCGAGGAGGGCACAGGGACTGATAGCAACCGCAGCCTCTGCAGTGCAGATAGTTAATTATCTGTCCAAGCAGCAGGCAGAAGCGGGGGGAGGCATGTGATCTGGAGACACTGCGCGAGCTGCGAAACAACTGAGAGTCAGTGGGCAGCCGTCTTCTCACAGTGGCACCAGCAGCAGACAGAGGCAGAAGTGCGCAAACGAGATGTGCCGCACGGGCCGCAGGCAAGCCAAGAGATGCAAAGACGAACTCCCACGGCTGCCAGCCCACTTTGTCCCACTGTCTTTTGGCTTGCCTGTGGCCCATATGGTATGCCGGGATCACCTGCCTTCCCCCTGCACCTCTGCCTCGATCTGCTGCTGATGCCGCCATGTGAATATGTGTCTCCTGCGGCTGACTGCTCACTCCAGCCCACTGATGCTTGGCTTTCTCATAGCCCGTGTGGCGCATCTGGATTTTGTTCGTCCCCGTGCCTCTGCCTCCACTGTTTGGACAGGTAATCAACTCACCTGCACTGCAGAGTCTGTGCAGCCCCAGAGTGTGCCAAGGGGCCAGTGGGCTGCAGCCGCAGCTGGACAATGTCCCCAGGTCTTATTTTTGGGGAAACCCAGAAGTCAAACAATTTACCTCACTAGGTTGATGTTGTGCGTTAAATTAGGGGAGGGAGTTCTACATACATTTCTTGAGTTTGTGACAGAAAGGAAGGCTATAAAATAATTGAATAAACAAATGTTTGCCCAAAAAACCTGGTACTATTCTGCCCATCTTAAATTGCATCTTAAATCCATAATTAGATTGACAATAATGTTAGGCTATAATGTAGCTTAATTATTTTTTATTTTGTGTGATAATGTGAGTACAACTACTTAGTTTTGCATAATAAAAATGCTGAATCAAAAGACCAATTTAAATCTTTTCTGATGCTATACACTGTGTGCACAATTATTAGGCAAGTGAGTACTTCAACCTATGCATATCATTTTTATGCATATTTCCACCTCCAAGCTGTATAAACTTGAATGGAGGCTGTGCGGATCTGGATGGGGAGAAACAGGCTCAAGCTCGACCCTTCCAAGACTGAGTGGCTGTGGTTCCCGACATCCCAATATAGTCAGTTGACTCCATCACTGACTATTGGGGGCGAGTCTTTGGCCCCTTCGGAGAGGGCTCGCAATCTGGGAGTCCTCCTGGATACGCAGCTGTCCTTGGAGGAACATCTGACGGCTGTTGCCAGGGGGACTTTTTGTCAGGTTCGCCTGATCCGCCAGTTGCGGCCGTTTCTTAATTGGGATTCCCTGTGCACAGTCACTCATGCCTTCGTCACCTCTTGCCTGGACTACTGCAACACTCTCTACATGGGGCTCCCCTTGAAGGGCACCTGGAGGCTCCAACTGGTCCAGAATGCGGCCGCGCGGGTAGTCACGGGAGCTACCTGGCGCTCCCATATAACACCTCTCCTGCGCGAGCTGCACTGGCTCCCAGTGGTCTTCCAGGTGTGCTTCAAGGTGTTGGTTATCACCTTTAAAGCGCTCCATGGCATAGGACCTAGTTATCTTCGAGACCGCCTGCTGCTACCAATGGCCTCCCATCGACCTGTGCGCTCCCATAGAGAGGGCCTCCTCGGGGTGCCATCAACCAAACAATGTAGGCTGGTGACCCCCAGGGGGAGGGCCTTCTCTGTGGGGGCACCTACCCTCTGGAATCAGCTGCCCCCAGAGATAAGGAGAATCCAAGACCTCGGTGCCTTCCACGGTGCCCTTAAAACTTTCTTTTTCCAGCAAGCCGGGCTGGCCTAACACTTTTTAAATGTTTTAATTGGTTTGTTACTCTTTTTAATTATGGGGCCAAATTTATATATATCTTTTAATGGTATTTTAATATTTGTAGTCTATGTTTATATGTGGCTGTACACCGCCTTGAGTCCTTAGGGAGAAGGGCGGTATACAAATTCAAAAATAAAATAAAATAAATAAAATAAATGCTTAGTGGATATAAGCATATAGGTGGCTCAGTGGCTAAAATGCTGAGCTTGTCGATCAGAAAGGTCAGCAGTTCGGTGGTTCGAATCCCTAGTATAGGTCTCATGCGTGTTGAGAGAAAAAGATACACATTAACTGCCAAAGATTTGAGAAGAATCGAACGTAAAGCTACCAGAAAACCATTATCCTCCAGTGCTGTCATATTCCAGAACTGCAATCTACCTGGAATGCCCAGAAGTACAAGATGTTCAGTGCTCAGAGACATGGCCAAAGTAAGGAAGACTGAAACCTGACCACCACTGAACAGGACCACGTAAGTTGGATACATGAAACAGCAAGACTGGGTGAAGAAATACCCGAAGACAGATTTGTCAAAGGTTTTATGGACTGATGAGATGAGAGTGACTCTTGACGGACCAAATGGATGGGCCCATGGCTGCATCAGCAACGGACACAGAGCTCCACTTCAACTCAAGATGGAAGTGGGGTACTGCTATGGGCTGGTATTATTAAAGATGAGCTATTAGACCTTTCCGGGTTGAAGATGGACTCAAAATCAACACCCAAACCTACTGCCAGTTTTTTAGAAGACACTTTCTTCAAGCAGTGGTACAGGGAAAAGTCTGCATCTTTCAAGGAGACCATGATTTTTATGCAGGACAATGCTCCATCGCAGGCATCGAAGTATCCACTGTGTGGCTAGCCAGTAAAGGCCTTAAAGATGAAAGAATAATGACATGGCCCCCTTCCTGACCTAAACCCTATTGAGAACTTGTGGGCCCTTGTTAAACGGGAGATTTACAATGGAAGAAAACAGTTCACCCCTCTCTGAACAGTGTCTGGGAGGCTGCGGTTGCTGCTGCACAAAAAGTTATCAACAGATCAAGAAACTGACAGACTCCATGAATGGAAGTCTTATGGCTGTTACTGAAAAGAAGGGTGGCTACATTGGTCACAGTTTTTTTTTTTAAAATGTCAGAAATGTTTATTTGTACATTTTGTACATTGGGCTCCCCTTGAAGAGCACTCGGAGGCTCCAACTGGTCCAGAATGCGGCCGCGCGGGTGGTTATGGGCGCAACCCGTTGTGCCCTCCTGCGCGAGCTGCACTGGCTCCCAGTGGTCTTCCGGGTGTGATTCAAGGTGTTGGTTACCACCTTTAAAGCGCTCCATGGCATAGGACCCGGGTACCTCCGAGACCGTCTTCTGCCACCAATAGCCTCCCACCGACCAGTTCGCTCCCACAGAGAGGGTCTCCTCAGGGTGCCATCGGCTAAGTTATGTTGGCTGGCGACACCCAGGGGGAGGGCCTTCTCTGTGGGAGCCCCAGCCCTGTGGAACGAACTGCCCCCGGAAATTCGTAAGATCTCCGACCTCCAGGTGTTTTGCTGCGCACTGAAGACTCTGTTTTTCCGCCAGGCCGGACTATCAACACAATAGTTTTAAATTGGGGTATTTAAATTTTTTTGGGTTTTAAATCTGAGCCAATTTATTTAATTATTTTAAATTTTACATTGTTGTTTTGTCTGTGTTTTTAAATAGGCTGTACACCGCCCTGAGTCCTTCGGGAGAAGGGCGGTATAGAAATAAAATTATTATTATTATTATTATTATTATTATTATTATTATTATTATTATTATTATTATTATTATTATTGAGTTGTCTGTTTATTATTCTCACTTTAACAGATGCAAATAAACGAAGGAGATGGGAAAATTTTTGTTTTTCATTTAGTTGCATAATAATTCTGCACACTAATAGTTGCTCAATAATTATGCACACTTAGATATTCTTCTAAGAAAGCCATAACCTCATTTTTTTTCTTTCTTAAATATTCAGGTTTGAAGTTTATTAACATTTTGGATTGACCGAGAGCACTGTAATTGTTCAATAAAATTAATCCTCAAAAATACAACTTGCCTAATAATTGTGCACACAGTGTATATCCATTTTTTCTCCTCCTTCCAAAAATCTGATCAAATTTACTTCTAATGTTTTCTAAACTTTCTCAAATGTCTCTTATCTTTTTATCTAATTGATATACTGTTAGACAGACATTTATCCAAAATGAATTTAGATACCACCTTTTTACAGAGGTCAACTTAAAACTTAACATTTTTAAACATTTTAACATTTTTTGCACAGGTAGTTTTTTTCTTTAAATTAATACATTTTAAAACTTGTTGGATTAGCCAATTTCACTATTTTTGCAGAAGAAACAGCATTCTGTGATTTGTTAGAACCAATTACCCAGCAGTGGTAGACTCTATTTCACTGGCTTTTTACACAGACTTAGGTATCATCTGTTTGGGGATATTTTAATATGGATATATGCATAGAGTAGTGGATTTAATGGCCTACATGGCCCTTCCAGTTTGCTGATTATATACATAAGGAAAAAGTTACAAAAAATATCACATAGAAAACAGATGTAGAACCTTTGGAACCATTTTAAGACACATTCTCATCCATGTTATTTTATTTTACTATTTATTTTATTTCATAAAATAACACCAAAGCACAATTCAATGTTAACCATTAAATATCTTTTGACAGCTCTTTTTTTTTCTTTGCTTAATGATAAGTAGAAAAAAACATTTGTTTGGATAGTATCAATGACTCTCAATAAACAACTGTATATATTCCATTCCATTCTGAATTATACATCTTGCCCATTTTTACCTGCATCTTCTGCGAAGGGGCTGAGTTGGGTGTAGCCACTTTGTTTTCTCTTTTCTTTACTGAAGATGCTGTCTATATTTAGCGGCTCTCGTTTGGGTCTCCAAGGTGGGCGGTATTTGCTAGAAGAACTTGACTTTGATTCACTACTGTTGCTCTCTATTTCCCAGTCTTGAGACTGAATGGTCAAAGTTCTGGGTAGTGACTGGATTTCAGTCTGATTCTTCCCATGAGGGGAGCCCTGATGTGTCTGTGAAGGCCTGTTGTGGATCATGTTGCTAACTGTCTCTTTAAATTCCCTTAGTTTGCTGGTACCATTCAACATTTTAGAGGCAGTTCTGGGGACCTGTTTCTCCTTCAGTGTCTCTCCTTTGTTTTAAAAGCAGAAGAATACTATGTAAACAATATAAATATCCTCAGTAGACTGTTTTCATCAAATTTCTGAACTGATACAGTCCAAAAAGTAATCCAGTCCCAACTTCGACAAATACAAATAATAGAATCCAATCATTTTTACCTTCACTGTGATATCCAGAAGGCTGTGCTTCATCCCCCTTCTTTCTAGACCTGTTGTTATTTCTCTTACGGTCTGCCTGAGAACTCTTTTTGGAAGTATGTCTCTGATTGCATTCGCTATCAGTCAGGTGACCTGAAAGAAAAAATGTAAAACACATTACAAATTATAGTTCAATGTTTTTTTTAAAAAAAGTTTTGTTTATTCTCACAGACTTTAGATACAAAAACTATCCATCAATGTTAGTTTTTTAAAAACAATTCTAGTTTTATTTTATATGTAGAATAAATGTTTTTAATCAAACTAATGTTGATTTCTATAAATTCTATAGAGAACCTACAGGATTCGAAAGCAGGATATTGCATCTTTGTTCAGAATGATACACTACTGATCCTTTAAAACTGTCTTTCTCAACTTTTTTAATCTGGAAGGCAACATATATTAAATTAGAATGTAAAATTATATTAAAACATGATAATTCTAAAATTAAAATAATATCTAAAATTTAAATGAATTACAATTACATAGAATGCACTGCAGATAATTGGCCCATCAGGGTTCAATGTTGTTGCATGAAACCTAGCTACATGCGCTGTAACAAAAGATAGTTCATTTATGACCAGCATTTGGGCATGGGCTGAATCTGGGCAATCAGAATATCTACTGATCAGTGGTAGGGTGAATCTGGTTCGGATGCCTCTGTAAAAGGAGCAACAAAGAAGAAGATGTTGTGTAATTTCCACCTCTCCGGATCATAGCAGTAAAGCCGTTCAGCCACTTTTTTATCTTTAACATCCATTATGCAGAGGGGAGAGCATGATATCAGGTAAGAGAGAAAGTTTTCCGATCGTTAGGTGTTTCTACCTGCATATCATAGCTGGCAGCAGTGACAAATATATCTGTTGTGTACTGGTGAGAGAATAAAGTCAGCTCCAGGACCCTTCCCACTCCTGAGTTAGCCAATAATGGTTAATTTCAGACGCTGATACTGACAGCCATTCAGGTAAGTCCTCATCCTTACAATGAGGGATTTCCACACATCCTCTGAAAATGTAATTCCCAGGCTTTAGGAGATATATGAGAATCTAATGGGGTAGAAGGTGCCAGAAAAGAGCGGACTTCTATTTCTTCACTGCTTCAGTAAGTTGTTCCCAGATGGCCCTTACATTTTTCTTCTTAAAAGCCACTACTTGTTTATATTTTTTTAAGGTTTAGAAGATATTATTGTCACCTATCTCAGATTTCTAAAAATGATAAGCTGAGATATAGACATTCTTAGCTTCAACACAATTCTTATCAAATTATGGCTTTGATGAAACTGAAGGCCACTTAGCCAAGAAATTGGGATTGCAAGCCAATAAAGGCTGTAGCTCTTGCACTAGAATTTTGTATAGATCCAAAGGATCTTCATTGAGGTTGGCTGACATGAGGGCCAACTGATACTTCTGCCAATACCCTCTTCATCTTTTGGTTAAACTGCAGGATCCATTTGACGTGACATCTTGCTTGACCTGCTAGAGAAGTTGAAGGAATGAAGTGAGCCTTCAGGTATGTTAAATATAATAGGGTACCAGGTTCATAGTAATTAGCATGTAACCAATAGTATTTATTCTGATTCTTGCCAGAAATGTGAATTCGCCTAATCTCCTACAAAAGAATCATGTAGTATAAGAAGAAATTTACTTCTAAACTACACAACCCATGTTTTACAATGTTTACAACCACAGCAAAACAGCAGGCAAAGAATTCTTGCCACTGCATGCCTTTTTTTCCCAGTCATCATCTCTCATAGAACCTGGTGACCCTAGAATCTTGCAGAACCTGAGTTGGGAGAGGGTGCTCTAAACAATGTAGTGTCCACAGGTCTTTCAGAATGGACCTACTTTCATTTATTATTTTTATTGTTCTTCTTCGACCCATCATCTATTCCTGATACAGGTAGGTACATTTCATATTAGCACAATTTTTCTATTTGTACTTCAAATTTTTAGTAATTGACATATTAGGGAAGAGAAGTAAATAAACTTAACTAGCAACAAGGCATTGGTTTGTAATTTCAGCTAATATTTCAGCCTAAATATTTGCCAATGATGTGTAGCATCTCTCACAAAAATATAGAGTTCCTGAAAAATTTGGGTTTCTTTGACTAAATTATATGTTTTATTTTTTCATATCTGCAAGTCAGTGGATGCTATTTACAACTTTCACAGGGAGTATGGTACCTGTATATACTGAGTTGCAATAATTAAAATAGAAAAACAATTATTAGATGAGGGATGCTTTTTTAACATTAGATACAGGTTTACAACACTTACAAATACTTTAATAAATACAAGTCACCTTGATAAATGAAAATAAAATTAAAAATATATATATATAGCCCCCCGACAGCAACAAGACTCCCTGTTTTAAGAGAATGAGAAATATAATTGTTTGGGATGGGGGGAGATTATGAGAATTCTACAATGAGCAAGAATAGGAATCCTCATGAATAAATAATGTAAATAGAAAAAAGCCAGAGTTAGTTTCTATGTCCCTTTAATCTTTTGTGCTTTGTTTGCCTCTTTCTGTCACACTAAATTAAGTAGGATGATTGAAAAGAAAAATAAAACATTTTTTTTTGGTGATACATGAGCACTGTAAGAGAAGGGAATTCTTACTGAAAGAACAATGAAAACAGTATTTTCTCTTTTTTCAACTGATTGAAATCAACATGTGAAGTTTCAGATATTTCTGAACTTTAATTTCCATTAACTTTAGTCATTGCAGACAACAATAATGATCACTGAAGCAGCAATCTAATATTTGCCAATGAATGTTAAAGAATATATTCTGAGTGCTTGTTTTCTGACAACATCTGCGCACCTTCCACCGTGCTCTTAAGACCCTTTTATTCCAGCAAGCCGGCCTGGCCTAATTTTTCTCCCCTTTCTTTTAAATTGTAAATTGAAATTTTAATTTGTTTTAAATTTATTGGGATTTTAATTGTCATGGGCCAATATTATTTAATTTGGTTTTAAATTGTTTTTACCTTTTGTATTTCTGTATTTTATCTTGTGCCTGTTCACCGCCCTGAGTCCTTCGGGAGTAGGGCGGTATACAAATTTAATAAAATAAAATAAATAAAATAAAATAAATAAATAAACATCTGAGTGAGTTTATTACTCATGAATTCTATGATTTTCATCCCTAAATTTAAAAGAAAACGTTTACCTGTGTCCCTGCTGCTTTGCGAAACCATATCATTTTCCACATTATAAATGATAGTTCCTTGAGAATCAGAAGAAAAATGACTGACCATAGATTCATGGTGGGAATGTTTATGTAGATAGCTGTCTGTAGAAGAATCTGTTCTAGTGTCACTTGAGATAGAAGGTTCACGTCCTATTAAAAATAGTGAACATTAGAATTGAGAAAATGAGAAAAATGTTAATATAATTAGGGTAAATACATTTACCCTAATTTCTAATTACATTTCTAAGACAATAAAGGTGCTCAATGAGCACTAAAAGGCTGCATTTGTGTGTGTACATCTTGCAATCCATCTCCATCATCCATCAAACCTTTTAGAGACCGAGTGCCCAAACTGCAACCCAAAACTCACTTATTTATCATGAAGTGCCAACATGGCAATTTAACCTGAATAATGAGGTTTTAGTTTAGAAAAACTAATTCATACATGATTAATGTCTTTTCTCTGGAAAAAAAACATAACAGAAGTCTCAATGAATCAAATAACTTTTTATTCAAAAGTAAAAATTTGCATTTGGCATGCTTTTGATTAATGTGACTTTTGCTGTTGTATCACTTATCTTGCAAACATCTGTCTCCTCTCTTGTTTCTCTGTTTCTTTGCCTTTGAGGAAGGGAGAGGAGAGTTGGCTGGGAAATGCTTTTCGTGCCAAAAATGGATGCTCCAGGGTGCTATAATATCACGCAGATTCAGGCACCCATTCTCTTTTGCAGAGTCAGGGTCCCAGAAACTTTTATTCTTGGCGCGAAAAGTGTTTGCCGGTCTCCTGCTCCTCCCCTCCCCCCCAACTACTTTCCACTTAACTACTTAATGAGACCTTGCATGCAAATGGGGCGAGACAGAAAGACAGAGCAAGAGAGCAATCCAATTGTGTATGTGTGTGCGTGTGTATGGGATCCGTACTTCAGCCAGGCATGTTGGCAATGGCGTGGGTGACACCTGAGCAGTGAGGCGGTGTGTGTGTGAGTATGAAGCAAGCTGAGGGGGTGCGGAACTGCCCCCCAACGCCCCACACTCGCTTACCTGAGCACCTTGCCAGCCAGGCACTGAAGCGCCGCAACTGCCACCGCAGCGAGACAGACTCTGTGTGTGTGTGTATGAGAGAGAGAGAGTGCGCGCTCCCTGCTTTAGTTGGGGTACTCAAGCTGCTGTCCACAGCCGGGTGCGGGGTGGGGGGGGGGAAGAGCCAACTAGGCAGCTATTTTACTCCTCCTCCTCTCCACTCAAGCAGTTGCAGGCCCTGTGGGACAGCAGGGCCTCTCATTTCTCCCCTGGCCCGGCAAATTCCACCTTCAGTCAGGGCATTCAAGCTGCTGGAGACAGCAGCTACCTAATGATTGCCCCCTCCCCAACCAGCCAGCCAGCCCCGCCTGACCTGCTCCCTGCTGGCTGGTGCAAAGCCTCACCATTCTTCTCCTTGCCTTCCTCATTGTCCTCCTCACCCAAGTGGCAACGGGCTCTGCGGGACAGGTCTCATTCCTGCCCCGGCGCAGCAAACTCCAGCGGGCTAGATGTGAGTGTGAAGGGCCTTGCCCCACAGTGTTTCCTTGCTCAGTTGAAGGCTTCAGACAGTAAGGCTGGCCCATGCAAGAGAGCAGCACACCAGGGCCACGGACGGTGTTGATTCCTGCATCTGGCCGATTCCAATCCCACAGCCAGCCTTACTGTTTGAAGGCTGAATGAAGCCTTCAACTGAGTGGGGAAGCACTGCAGGGCCAGGCCCTTCACACTTCAATGCCACCGGCAGCACTGCTCAGCTGGAGGAGTAAAGAAACTCAGGGCAGCGGGAAAAGGGGACTGGCCTCACCGAACCTCACATGCCCACCCCAGGGATCAGGCTCAGAGAAAGCTGAAGCGCCCTTGCCAAAGACGTTTGCCCGTTAGCTGTCAACCTGTCCACCCCGTGCGCTTTCGCTGCACTTTGGTTGAGCCGGGATGCTCGCTTAAGGAGAGTATCCCCGCTTGTGCGTGCCCTCCCGGTCCTACAACAGCTGGCCAGGGGGCCGCGTGGGGAGAAGGAGGAGGAAGCTGCCGCAGTTCGTGCTCACTCCTCAGCTGCAGGCCTGTCTCCCTTTCCATCGTACCCTCCTCCTGGATCCCATTCCCACCCTGCCAGCCCTTGTATTAGCGAGGCTGGCATTGGCCATGGCTGGGTTGGGTCAATGTCTCGGGACGCAGCGATGCAACCATTTCTGACAAATGGCTGTCCAGTCTCTTCTTAAAATCTTCCAGTGATAGATATTTAGCAGGTAATTCAATAGCCTTCACCATACATTTAACATTATGAAAAATAAAGCATAAAGGTCTTTCGTTAATCCTCTAATAATTTTCCATTGTATGTACAAAAATACATATGGTATTCAGAATAGTTGAATTTCTGCACAATGTATGATGTATTTTACATAATTTGCTATATTTTAGGTAGGCAAAGAGCTAAATTCTACTGTGCCATTTTGCTGATATCTAATAGTTCACAAGTCTTTACTTATTGCCAATACCATTAATATTGCTATCATATATCTTGATTACTACAAAAAACACATAAGGAACTTCAAAAGGTTACCTGAATCTTCACTATCATAATAGGTTCTGCTATACTGTGGTAAATCCTGTGTGGATAGATTCTGGGTTGATACTGGAGTTCCTCTTGGGTCTGCATAAAGGAGTAGCAAGGGTTGGTAATGACCCTTAATGCACTTAGTAACAACATCTTTCCATTTAGGGCCTATCTGAAAATATTTAAAAAAGTAATGGGGGGGTCATTTTTGATACAATTAAGTACAACAAAGACATTGGTCTTAACAAATAGATGATCAAGAATCCAACTGACAATGGGAAACAATTGTTATGCTGTAAATAACATATTAATTACATACAAACAAAATATTACATTAAAGGTCAGTACCAGTTTAAGATAAAGAATTTCAAAAAGCTCTTTAAGATTATTCCATTAAGAACTTAAAATAACAAAACACACTACAAAACATGGCATAACATCTACAGCAAGCATTTACAGAGAGACTCAATTTCCAGGATCTCTGTCTAAAAACAAGCAGCAGCAATTAATTTGATCCTATTGTAGTTTGTAGAGCAAAAGTACATGATGAAGAGGTGTGTGTTTGTGTGTGTATATTCAACCTCTTAGCACAGCTCAGTTTGTGAGTAAATCTTTACTTTTCATAACTTCCTAATCTAGTTATCTATTGAAAGTTCTGTAGGTTCACTTCAGTTTCTTGCCTCTTCCAATTTATTTTATGTGTTTGTTTGTTTGTTTGTTTACATTTCATGTTTCTGGAGTGCCCATCTTCCTCAAGGTGGGATTTACCTGCTGCCAACATAAAGTTGATAAGAGATTGAAAGGATAGATCAGAATTGAGCTACAGTATATCATTTTCAACAAATAGAAATATATAAATATTTCAGACAAATTGTTTCTGAACAAGGTAAGTACTGGACAATTTATGTGGAAGTGATATATCACTTCTGAAATATCTAACCAAAGATACATTTATTCACTTTATGTGTTTTTGCAGACACTTTATTAACATCAACCTGTAGTCATAATGACATTAACAATGAAAGTAAAAAATCTGGGTTAATGTTAAATGTTATGGCGCTAAAAGCATTGTTCAACCAGCATTGTTCATGAACAATACATATGACAATAAAGAATGGAAGGTAGTACATTTGTTTTCTTATGCTCTTGAACAGATAAAGATGGACAAAACATAGTTGAAATTCCCCCTATGGAAGAAGAAATGCAGAGTTGACAAGATCATGAAGAGAAAGGATGCATCTATTATAACAAAGATCAAAATAGTTAATATAATTTTCTTTCCAGTGGTAACACACGGCTATGAAACCTAGCTCTTGAAAAAAATGAGAGAAGAACAAGAAACACTTTTGAATTATGGATCTGGAGATGATTACTAGGTGTCCTGTAGATTTGAGGGGGAGGGGAAATATTAAATTTTTGTGTTGTAACAATGGAGTGATTGCTCCATTCAGTAAGCAGAAACTCATCTACAATGAGAGTGAAATGAAAACATTATGGGAAGTAGAATGCAAAGATAAAGATAAATTATACAGAATTAAATAAATGAAAGAGCTCTAAGCTAGAACTAAAATTAAGCGCACAAGTACTTCATTATGACTCCCAAATGATCCCAAAATTAACTAACTAATCATTTATATTGTGGTGATGCATAGGGACTGAAAACCAAATGAATAAGAAAATCCTTTTCTCTTAGAAAGAACTAAGGCAGGAATCACATCTCATTTCCTAAATAAAAATCCATCCTGTTGCTTTATCTGTAACATTGTAACATTACAGTCAGCAATCCTTGTTTATCTGGGTGATAGGAGATAAAAGTCCTGGGTCTTGTATTTATTAATTAAGTGGGAAAGGACAAAACAATTGTCAATGGTAGACCTACCTGATCTAAAACCTGCCTGCTCATTTGCCAGAATTTCCTTATCCAAGCACCAATACAATACGAGATAAAAGTCTATTGTGGTTATTTTATTTCAAGTCAACTATAACTTTCATCAAATAAATTTAACAAATAAAATTATACAGTATATATATATATACATACATACATACATACATACATACATACATATATATATATATATAAATAAATAAAAATGTAAATGTTCGTTTGTTCAAAATCTTAAATCTCCGAAAGTTCTTCACCGATTGCTTTGAAATTTTGACACAACGTTGCATTCGAATACGCGTGTGTTTTTATATACCTATATTATATAGATGTCATACCTGTGACAGGTAAAAACATGCTTTTTTGAAAAACAGCGCCATCTGTTGGACGTAAAAGCAACACACGCTATACGCAGAGCCCACCAGCCTTTTCACTCGGTCAGTGGGATTCAGACCTCAGCCAGGTCTTTTCCCCTCAGCACCGCCACCGCCAAACCCACAAGCAAAATGGTGGGAAATGTCAACCGCTGCGAAGCCCGCCCAGAGGCCTCTGCCACTCCCACGATGCGCAGCTCTCCCACTACAAGCACCAAATAGGTAAAAGTCCAAGAAAGCAATTGATTAAGCGACGTTAAAGTCCAAAATGAAACTTAGAGAAAGGCAACTCAGGTCTGAATCCAATCGACCGAATGAAAAGACTGGTGAGACGGAGGCAAAGTAGGCGTGACCTGAGCTACAGACGGAAATTATTTCACTCGGTCAAAAAATATTGTATACCCACAAGATTGAGCCACGGCAACGCGTGGCCGGGTACAGCTAGTATATAAATAAAATCTTCAAATATCAGTAAATATTGAAAAGAATATTGTGCATGTTTTAAAATGTTTCCAATAAAGGATAATATTTGTGATATTCAACTCCTCAGGGTTGGAATGAATCTTTTGAATTGGAAGTAGGGCATCATAGAAATTTACATCTTTGCATAATGATGGTCTTAGTTTGTGATATTGACATAATTATATAAAAAACTGATGCAGGTTTGCAAAATTTAGCTGATTCCCAGCCAGCATAAAATGAATATTGTTGAGTTATTATTATTATTTCCCCAGATCAGGAAAATTTAAAAAGGCTAGCAATTTATAAGAAAAAATAAAGAGGCCCATAGAAAATACCTGTAAACATTCAAATATGAGAAAAAGTTAAAAGTTAAAAAAGAAAAAGCCATATATGTGTGTGTGTGTGTGTGTGTCACAGTACTCCCAGGGTTATGATAAAAGAACCTGTTCTCTAAAAGTTAACCCTATAGAAAGCATCCAGGTTAAAATAAGTGAAGAACAAATAAAAGACTACTTATTTATGACACAGGAGTTCAATTTTTTGGTTTGTCTGGGCTGCATTGAGTGAAGAGGAATTGTCTTGGGCTGCATATAAAATATATAATATACATAAACAAAATAATGTTAACAAGTTTATGATCTTGTGGGGCCACATTAGGAACTGTCCAGGAACACACGCAGCTCACAGGGTAGACATATCTGATCTATGATATTTGCTTCTTCTCCCAAGAAGAGTTGAAAACTTTCTTTCTTACCATCTCGCATTGTACTGGATCCTATGTTATTTTGTTTGATCTTTCCATAACAACTCATGACATAATGAAACAAGGCAGACAACATATATCCTGCCCTACTCTCTTAATGTGTTCGTGTCATTTTGATATTTTAGAAACAGTGGATGCAACCTATCTGGAATGTTTCACCATAAACTACCTGCAAATAATTGGAAGTTTATCAACTCATTTAAAAACAATCCAGATAGATTTACACTGTGACTATCCAAACATTTTATTCTTTTCCCTCTAAACTTCTTACCTCTTTAACATGGGCATCATCAAAATACATCCACATACGAATCTTTGTTTGAAAGAAAAAGGTGGAGTAATGTTTTCCATAGTAGCAGATCATTCCAACCAAATACAATTCACATTGTTTTGCTCTGTCGTCAGTTACTCTGAAGAACAGCTTCAGGGAGGGAAGAATAATCTCAGTACAATTCTTGCATTTCTCTATAACTTAAATTTACTTATTGAAAAGTAACTATTTAAGCTGAAGAAAAAATGTTTGAAATAAATCCAGAACACAGAAACATGAAGGTGCACATATAGATGAAGGACAGTAGCACAGTCAAACAAGAATGTACATATTGCCATAAGATGTAAGACTCACATCACCCAGTTTAAGGCAAGTGCCCAGGCTATGAATGACATCCTCTGCCAAATCTGAGTGATCCGAGTCCCAGACCAGTCCGATGGTGATGATCTGTGGAGAGTTCATCAATACTCGGCGTATCCGAATTTTTTCTCCGCAATTGCTCTGAAAAGAAACCCAATGTATTTAATTCCTGGTGGTTTTAAACATTCCTTTTTGTTTAGTATTATATGCCTTCATCTCCTGATAACAATGACACATCTTGGTTTCAGACAAAAACTTCTGAAAATGCAACTGATTTGTATAGTGGAAAGAAGTAGAAGTATACCACCTACAGTATAAACAGGAGTAACCTGCATAGAGTAGCCCCACAGCAAGGTAGATTTATATTGTGGTGACTCATAGGGGCTGAAAACCAAATGAATAAGAAAAACCTTTTCTCATAGTAAGTTTTACATTTTCCTAAATATAAATCCATCCTGTTGCTTTATCTGTAACGCTACAGTCAGTGATCCTTGTTTAACTGGGTGATAGGTGATAAAAGTCTACTGTAGTTCTTTATTTTATTTCAAGTAAACTTTTATCAAATAAATTTAACAGAAAATAAATAAAATATATTACATTTTTCAAATATTCCTAAATGTTAAAAGGAATATTGTGCATGTATTAAACTGTTTCTAACAAAGGAGAATATTTATAACTCAGGGTTGAAATGAAAGGTCCTTGGTATTATCTGAGCTTGCTTGTTTTTTGCAGATGTTTCATTACCCAAACTAGATAATCATCAGTACTGGCTAGTAATGAAATGTTTTTAAGAAAACAACCAAGCTCAGAGAGCACCAAAGACCCCTCATTAAAATATTTAAAAGAGAATGATGGTAAGGAAAAGGATAATTTTGAAATAAAAGACTTTTTGAGAACATATGCATATTAGAGTTAAGCTAGGTTTTAAGTAATTGGGTTGTATGTTTTCATTATGTAATTTACTCTAGAAGTGAAATATTTGTAGTACTTTTATAAATATCATTTTGTTTTAGCCATTTTGGCTTGGTTCTGGTTGGTTTCCACCTCTGTTGAACTCCTATTGTGTAACAGAGGCCACATTCCATTACTGCATCCAAAAGAATGTACCTAAAAAGCTAACTTGCTCTCCTTGTATTTTCTGCACACTGATCCATCTGTATGTGAAGGGCAGTGGGACTTTGTCCTACTTTGTCAGAGAATGCACCATTTTCTAAAAAAAATGTTCTTTTAGTTGGACTAAGGATTTTCAGTGCAAATTCAATCCCCAGAGTAATATATAATGATAAATCTATTTAGTATACACGTAGTCCTTGACTAACAACCATTTGTTTAATGACTGTTCGAAGTTACAATGTCATTGAAAAAAGTGACTTACAACCAAGCCTCACGATCATCACAACACCCACTCAGTCACATGATCAGGCACTTCAGCACAGGTCAGTCACTTAATGACCATGAGATTCACTTAACAACTACAATGATTTGCTTAACAACTGTGGCAAAAATTATTGTAAAATTGGGTATCTCACTTAACAGCTGCCTTGCTTAGCAGTGGAAATTCTTGTCCCAACTATATAGGTAGTCCGCAACTTACAACAGTTCATTTAGTTCAGTCAGTTCATGAAAAAAGTAACTTATGACCATTTTTCACACTTACGACCATTGCAGCATCCCCATGGTCAAAATTCAGACTCTTGGCAACTAACTCATATTTATGACGGTTACAGTGTCCCGGGGTCATGTGATCCCCTTTTGTGACCTTCTGGCAAGCAAAGTCAATGGAGAAGCCAGATTCACTTAACAACATTACTAACTTAACAAATGCAATGATTCACTTAACAACTGTGGCGAGAAAAGTCATAAAAAGGGGCAAACTCCCTTAACAACATAAATTTCGGACTCAATTGTGGTGGTAACTTGCGGATTACCTGTACTGACAAATTGCATACTAAAAACCTCTCAACTCAAAAGCAGCCTTCAGTGCATACTCCCCCACCCCCATTCGGGCTATTTCTTCTACTAAATATAAATGATGTATACAAACCGGACAGTTTCTCATGTCTCCCATTGTGCTGGCATTTTGTAGCAGCTCTCCAAACATATCAGGTGTCGGTTTGTCTCGTCTTTCCAGCATGCAAATGGCCTGATTGCTTTAAACGTTTAAAAAGTATAAAACAAGAATCAAAATATATTTCTTTATAAACAATATTTAAACCTGTTGCTGTTTCTTGAGATCTGTCATGAAAGAACAGTATTTCATTTTATAGGTTCAGCAAATGTGCACCTAAATAAAATCTATGCCTCAATCAAGTAAGATTTCTAATGGAGTGCAAATTGAACTTTAATGCCTGACATATCTCCTGGTCACTCTGTCGGCTATTCAATTCTGAGCTGAAATTTGTGATGCTTTATCTACGATGAATGCACAGCCTTTGATGTCTTCAAGTTGGCTGAAGTTATTAATGTGACAGTTCCAAGAAAGAATAGTGAGTTTTATAAAATTAAGAAAAATGACAAGCTACTTTCTCCATAGAATTTACAATGTTAAGAAAACAGTAACAGAAATAAGGAGGAAATTACTTAGTAATTTGAGCAGAATTTTCCTTGAAATGGTGCATACATTTCTTTAATTATTTATGACTTCAAGTCAGTGTTAACATTCCTCAACATGTGTGAGAAAGTCCTTGGACCCAGAGTTTGGGGATCCCTGATCTAGAGAACAGTCAGATAAGAAAGGACATAGCCCACAGCTGCAAAATTGGTAGCAAAAGAAGCTCAGAAGGGATCCTCCCTAAATTCAATCAATCAATCAATCAATCAATCAATCAATCAATCAATCAATCAGAATAGAGCTGGAGCGGACCTTGGAGATCTTCCAGTCCAGCCCCCTGCTCAAGAAGGAGACCTTATACCATTTCAGACAAGTGATTATCCAGTCTCTTCTTAAAAACTCCCAGTGATAAAGCACCCACAACTTCTGAAGGCAAGCTGTTCCACTGGTTAATTGTCCTCGCTGTTAGGAAGTTTCTCCTTAATTCCAAGTTGCTTCTCTCCTTGATTAGTTTACATCCATTGTTTCTTGTCTTGCCCTCTGGTGCTTTGGAAATAAATTGATCCCCTCTTCTTTGTGGCAGCCTCTCAAATATTGGAATACTGCTATCATGTCCCTCCTAGTCCTAGACTAACCAAACCCAAATCCTGCAACCATTCATATGTTTTAGTCTCCAGGCTGTTCTGACCCAGCCTTAGCAGAAGCAAGAAACAGACTCTTTGTCACGAAACCCCCCTCTTTATTTACTTCTTGTGAATTAATTGTATTCACCCACCGAAACGTCCAGGCCTGAATCCTGCAGGGGGTTAACTGCAGCAACAGACCTTATGCGATAATTGCAAAGCCGTGAGCTCCCAGCTGAAAGGCTACAAATTTAAGTTCTGGCAAGCAGTCTTTATGGCACAAAACACAATGAGCAAAATCTCCAGAAATACGAACTATTGTCTCCTACGACAACTACTCCCCTTTCCTTCTATTTATTCCCCAGTCAGGGAGGGGCCAATCCATGTCCATGTTTGCTTTGCTTCCCGAATCGATTCCTTGTCCTCCGTTGTTCACCTCTCCTAACTGCACATACGTGCATCTGGAACAGGCCCCAGCTGTTCTTCTTCCTCACTCAGATCAGCCTCCAAAGGCAGCTGCCTCTCCGGTGGCTGGGAAATGTTGGACGGCCTTGGCTCTATCTCTGTGTCTGACGCTGAGCATCCATCAGAACCTTCCCCAGACTCCAGAACTGGCCCAAGTTCCTCCCCAACCTCCTCATCATCCGAGTCTGCCGCCAGCTCCGTTGGCAGCTGGTGGGCCACAACACAGGCCTTTAATCATCTTAGTTGCTCTTTTTTGCACTTTTTCCAAAGTCTCAATTTTTTTTTGTAATGTGATGACCAAAATTGGATCCAATATCCCAGGTGTGGCCTTCCTAAGGCTTTATAAAGCAGTACTAATATTTCACGAGATTTTGATTCTATGCCTCTGTTTAACCAAGGATTGTATTAGTTTTTTGGCTGATGCCACACACTGCTGACTCATGTTTAAGTAATTGTCCACTAGGACTCCAAGGCCCCTCTCACAGTTACGGTTTTTGAGCCAGGTTTCACCTAAGCTGTACTTGTACCTTTGGTTTTTACTGCCCAGGTATAAAACCTTACTTTTCTCCACATTAAATTTCACTTGTTGGATAGAGTCCAGTGTTGAAGTCTGTCAAGATCTTTTTGGATCTGTCTTCTGGGGTGTTGGCTATTCCAGCCAGCTTAATGTCATCTGCAAATTTGATGAGTTCCCCTTCTATTCTCTCATTTAAGTCATTTATGAAAATACTGAAGAGTACTGGGCCTAAGACGGAACCTTGTGGTACCCCATTGCTTACTTCTCTTTATGTAGATGTAGTACCATTAAGGACTACTCATTGAGTACAGCCAGTTTGTCAGCCAGTTACAAATCCATCCGGTCTTGATGTTGTCTATCCCACATTTTTCTAGCTTACCAAGTAGGTTGTAGTCTATTTTGCCAAATGCCTTGCTGAAGTCTAAATATACTATGTCCACAGCATTTCTCTGATCTACTTTGTCACAGCATTTCTCTTAGTCACTTTGTCAAAAAATGAAAAAAGATTGGTTTTGCATGATCTGTTTTTAACAAACCTGTGCTGGCTGCTAGTTGTAACTTTATTTGTTTCTAAATGTTCGTGGATCTGGTTTTTTTTAATATATTATCTTTTCCAGTATCTTTCCAGGTATTGATATTAGGCTGATTTGTCTGTAAGTTCCTGGGTCTGTTTTTCCCCCTTTTTTGAAGGTGGGAACCACATCAGCTCTTTTCTAATCCTCAGGTAATTCCCTGTTGTTCCAGGATTTTTGAAAGATATAGTGTAATGATTTTGAGCTAACATCTGCCAATTCCTTCAGAACTCTGGGATGTAATCTGTCAGGTGATTTATATTTGTCAAGATCAAACAGGTGTTTTATAACCATTTTGTTGCTTATTTTAATTTTTATTTCTAGTCTTTCTTTTACAGTTAAATTTTTGGTAGGTTGGGCTACAGTTTCTTTTTGCGTGAAGACTAATACAAAGAATGAATGAAGCAGTTCTGCTTTCTCTCTGCTACCTGTTACTTCCTTACCATCTTCTCTTTTAGGTGGACCCATTGTTTCCTTGAGTTTTTTCCTTGTTATTTGTATGTTGAAAGAAACTTTTTTTTTATTATCTTTGACTTTTGTTGCAAGTCTTTGTTCATTCTGGGCCTTTGTTTCTTGACTTCATCTTTGCAGATTCGGGCTATCTGCTAATATTCTGCCTTAGTTATATGTCCCTCTTTCCATATTTTGTACTTGTCCTTTTTGTCTTTTAGTTTATCAGCGAGATATTTGTGCAGCCATGCTGGTTTCTTCTTGGATTTCTTGTTTTTCTTTTTCAGTGGAATTGTGTTGCACTGGGCTTTTATGATCATATTTTTCAGTTTCCCATGCTTCTCGAGTTGTTTTTCCCTTTAAGATTTTCATCCATGAAATTTTTCTTAGGCTCTTCTCTGAGTTTGTTAAAATCAGCTCTTTTAAAATTTAAGATACTGGCTGTAATTGTACCAAAGCGCAAGGTGCCATTAAACACACCAATTGTTGTGAAAGATTTGGATTAAGAATCTGAAATGTAACTGATACCACTGTACAATGTATGATTTGGATGTGTATTTTTGTTTCTGTATCTATTGTGTATATTGTCCTGCCCAATGGGGAGAATGTTAGGTTCAGCTTGTAGCTTACTCCTAACTTGTTGGTCAGGCAATATATCTGTTTCTTTAAGAAACAACTGAGCCACGTAATGAGGGTTTGCTGAACCCTGTAATTAGGCTACAGTGCATACATAAGCAGCGCAGAGAAGTGTTATTTGTTTTCCTGATTGCTCCTGTTGCTTCCTGCGTCTTTCTGCTGATTGGTGTTAGACTGGAGTGTTATATGGTACTGTATACCGAGAGTTACTGAAGTCTGTTTGCTTTGGTAAGGGAAGATACTTACTGGACGGATATTACTGTTTATGACCTTGGACTGTTTTACCTACACCGAGACTGCTTATTATCTTGTATATAAAGTATTTTTCTCACACGAGCTGCACGTTTATCTCCTTCCTTGTGTGTTTCTGCTCTGCTCGTTGCACAAGCAACAAATACTTTTTACACACACTCTAACAGTTCTATTGCTTGTGTTTGCATTATAGTAAATTTCAATATGACCTGGTCACACTCACCTAAAGTTCAACTCCATCACTTCTTCTCTATTAGTAAGAATTAGATTCAGTATAGCTTTTCCTCTAGTTCTCTTCTCTATCTTTTGGATGACAAAATTGTCAGCTAGGTTGGTTAAGAATCTGTTTGATCTCCCACTTGCTGCCAAGTTTATCTTCCAGTTGATATCAAGGCAGTTAAAGTCCTCCATTACTACTGTGGTATGTTTCCTACACACATTTGTTAGTTGTTTAACAAAACATTCATCTATTTCTTCTGCTTCATTGGGTGATCTGTAATATACTCCTATAACAATTCATTCTTTTTTCCTTTAATATTGACACATATGCATTCTAGAAGGTTTTCATCCTTAGTTTTGTGGATTTCTGTAGAGATGTAGTGAACTTTTATGTATAATGCAACTCCACCTCCTCTTTTGTTAGATCTATTTCTTTTGAATAGTTTATATCCTTACATCAGTCCATTCCAGTCATGAGTTTCATCCCATCATGTTTCAGTAATGGCAACTATATTATAGTTGCAGACGGGTTTTGGGACCCGGAGACGTGTCATGATTCAAAGCAGGGATTGAGGGGTTTTTTAATTAGGGCTTTTAATAATTTTTTAAGGGGAACTGGAAGGGTGACCAAGGAGGATGGGGGGGGTAATCCACCAAGGTCGGGGTCGAGCGTAGCACGGGTTAACGGTTTGGAGGGTGCTGGATGAGGGATTGGGGAGGGGATGGCGGGCTATCTTAATGAGGGATGTACCATCAGCACAGTGGATGGGAGGGGCAGATATGTCGGGAGCAGGGGACCATATCATGTGTCGGGGGTGCGCACTCGCTACTTGAGAGCAATGGCGCGCCCCGGTCCCCAAGGCTCCTCTCAGATACTAGGGGGCACAGTTACTCAGGACCTGGGCCTCCGGCTAATGCTGTGCAACGCCAGGTCTGTGGTAAATAAGGCCCCCCTCATTTACGATCTTATTCAAGAGGGGGGAGCGGACCTGGCGGGTATTACGGAGACCTGGTTGGGCCCGGAGGGAGGGGTCCCTCTAGTTGAGATGTGCCCACCAGACTTCAGAGCATTCCATCAGCTGAGGGCCCAGGGGAGGGGCGGGGTGGGTGGGTGGCGGCACAAGGCACAACTCGATCCAAGGCCCCACCAGCCGCCTGATCCCAGGCAGCTACCAGGTCCTCGGCCGAGTTGTGTGCCAGATCATCAGGAATTGGCCCAAGCTCCGTCTGGAACCTATCAGGATCCATCAGGCGCCTGGGGCGGACCCATCTAATTGGGACCGCCTCCCTGCGGCGGGGTGTAGCGGTACGAAGGTCCAGACGAAGGAGTGAGTGATCTGACCATGACAAGGGTTCCATGTCTATATCCCCTATAACAAGATCACTCAACCACTGGCCAGAGACAAAAATCAAGTCTAGAGTGTGCTGGAATCAGGCGGCTGGTGGGGCCTTGGATCGAGTTGTGCCTTTGCGGCCTCTGATCCGGTGCCGATCCCTCGCGGCTCCCTGTTTACCGAGGAGCTGAGGGAGATGAAGCGCCGGAAAAGATGCCTGGAGAGTGGTTGGAGGGCCAGTCTCGCTGAATCTGACCGAACACTGGTAAGGTCACATATTAAGACCTACCTAGTGGCGATAAAGGCGGCAAAGTTTAATTACTTTTCCGTTCTTATTGCGTCATCAGAGAATCGTCCGGCCGCCCTGTTCAGGGTGACCCGCTCCCTTCTCCACCCGAGAGTGCGGGAGGATCCCCTGGAAGGCAGGGCCGAGGATTTCGGACAATATCTGTATGACAAAATCGCTCAGATCCGGGGGGATTTGGACTCTGACTGGGTAGATTCGGGCAGGGTGGCGAGGAATAGTCTTGAGAATATTATCTGGGAAGAGTTTGACTCTGTGACCCCTGATGACGTGGACAGGATTCTGGGGAGACTTAGTGAGGCCACATGTTTACTGGACCCGTGTCCCTCCTGGTTAGTACTGGCTTCCCGGGAGGTTACACGAGGCTGGCTCCAGGAAATTATTAACGCTTTGTTGAGTGAGGGTTACTTTCCCACGGCCTTGAAAGAGGCGGTGGTGAGGCGTCTCCTCAAGAAGCCTTCCCTGGACCCGGCAGTATTAGCCAACTACTGTCCTGTCTCCAACCTTCGCTTTGTGGCAAAGGTTGTCGAGAGTGTGGTCACGCAACAGTTTCCACAGTACCTGGAGGAAACGTCTTATCTAGATCCGTTCCAGTCGGGTTTCAGGCCCGGGCACAGCACGGAAACGGCATTGGTCGCGTTGGTCGATGATCTCTGGAGGGCTTGGGACAGGGGTTATTCCTCTGTTCTGGCCCTGTTAGACCTCTCAGCGGCTTTTAATACCATCGACCATGGTATCATGCTGCACCGGTTGGAGGAGTTGGGGATGGGGGGGCACCGTGCTACGGTGGTTCTCCTCCTTTCTCTCAGACCGGTCACAGTTCGTGTTGGCAGGGGGGCAGAGATCGACCTCGAGGCCTCTTATATGAGGAGTGCCTCAGGGGTTGGTCCTCTCGCCCCTTCTGTTCAACATTTATGTGAAGCCGCTGGGTGAAATCATCTGTGGCTTTGGGGTGAAGTACCATCAGTACGCTGATGACACCCAGCTGTACATCTCCACCTCAGGCCACCCCAACAATGCCCTTGAAGTGATGTCCCGATGCCTGGAGGCTGTGCGGATCTGGATGGGGAGAAACAGGCTCAAGCTCAACCCTTCCAAGACTGAGTGGCTGTGGTTCCCGGCATCCTGATATAGTCAGTTGACTCCATCACTGACTATTGGGGGCGAGTCTTTGGCTCCTTCGGAGAGGGCTCGCAAACTGGGAGTCCTCCTGAAGGCGCAGCTGTCCTTGGAGGAACATCTGACGGCTGTTGCCAGGGGGACTTTTTGTCAGATTCGCCTGATCCGCCAGTTGCGGCCCTTTCTTTTTTTTTTTTTTTTTTTTTATTGAAAAAGTTTTCAAATACAAATTTTTCCCCCTTTTTTTCCCCCTCTCCCTCCCCCTCCCTAACCCCCCTCCCCACCCATCCCCCCCTGTGACTTCTTCATAACAAAAAAAAACCTAATTCATAACAGATTACTTACTCCCTCCTCTAGATATTGACCTTTACTTACTAAAAATATTATTAATATTATAACATCCGCCTTTATCCATATATATCAAAAAAGAGAAAAGAAAGGAAAAAAAAAGACATTATACTATGACATTATAAAATAACTTCTCCACTTTAAAACTATACGATAAGTCCTACTTTAACATTTAATCTTCTATATATATTACTATAACATTCCAAAGCGGCCTTCCCCATAAAATCTAGTTTAAGATTTATTCCACTCTATCCATTTCCTCCACTCCCCTAAATATAACACTTAAAAATCCCTTTTCTTAGACTAATCAATCTACTAAATAGCTTATTCACCCACTATCATACAAAATTGCCATAGACAACATTTCTTAACATCTTTGATTCACTGCCCACACTTCTTAAAAATATATGTCTATATTTTCCATTATATCTAAATAAAAAAAAAGAAAAGACAATGACTTTAAATTTATAATCCATATAGTATCTTCTTTGAGGTCTTTCCACTGGATTGGTAGAACCAACATCCATAATCGGGTAACATAGCTTACTGGTGCAACAGTTTATTCAGGATCTTCAGTCATATCTGCCCCCATCAGTAGTAAATATCTTCTTATATGTATAAAAGTAAAAACAACCACCCGAGTGACATTATAATTATATTCCATATAGTAATAATTGTGGGTTTCATCAGGATTATTAATTCCCATCATCGTAGTGGGTAACAACCCGATCTTCTGCATACCCCAGCATAATTCTCTTGCCTTGTGATTCAAGATAATATAATATGTTTATCAACACAAAAAGAAATTCCAAAATGGATAATTCAAATCCATCAGTTTAAGGCTCGTTTCACGTCCCCAGATTACGGCCATGCAGAGATCTGCCACAAACCTCAGGATGATATTAACCAATACGTCGCCTCTTCTGTGTTTACACATAATCGTTCATATTTTAAAATCACTGGCTTCACTGTTGCCTGATTAGAAATTTCTGTTTTTATGCCACCTATTTCTTTTTTTCTTTTCTTTTTGTGGGTTTGGTTTCCATCCTGGTTCCCTTTCTATAAAGTGTGTATCATCTGGTCGGTTTTTATTCTGCTTTGTAGATTGGTCTTGTTGGTTTTGCTTTTGTATCTCATATTTCTTTTTTATCCCTTGTATATCCCCTAATTGGTTTCCATATTTATCCTTGCCTTGATAAGTCATCACATTAAGATTAGATGCCTCTTCTCTCAAATTTGTAGATAGTCCAGCTGGGGTATCCAATAAATCCAAAGGCAATTCATCTGGTACAGTCTCTGTAATTCGATATTTTACCTTTATTTCCGGCTCCTTCTGCTTATCCTGTATTATACCTGGAGATGTTAAGTTCATTTTCAACCTATTTTGATAAAATTCTTCCGCTCTTTCAACAGTATTTAGCTGATATCTTTCTCCTTGGTATCTAAATATAATACCCACTGGGGCGTCCCACCTGTAGGAGATATTTCTCTTTTTTAACTCATTCACCAGAAAACCAAATTTCTTCCTTTCCATCAATATCTTAGGTGGGAGTTCCTTGTAAATCCAAATCTTTCTTCCATACAATTGCAAATTAGAATTGAAGGAGTTTTGAACGATATTATTCCTAATCTCCTTATCTGTAAAATAAATCACCACATCTCTAGGCCATTGCCTTTGCTTAGCAATCCAGGAGTTGATTCGATAAACTCTGTCAATCCTACAAAACACTTCGTCAGGTTGAACCTTTAGAATCCCAGCTAGAAATTCAGAAGATATTTTCCTTAAATCATCTCTATTATTTTCCTGCAAACCTCTTAATCTTATCGCATATTCTGTAAAATTATATTGTACCATTAACATCTCTTTTTCAATCTTCTGTTGCAGATTTTCTGCCTTACCATACTTTTGATCAGCATCCATTTTAGGTTTTTCTTCTAAGCTATTATCCTGAGTGTTTGTCAAATCATTTTCAATTTTTTGAATTCTATTGTCCAATTTATCTTGAATTTCTTCCATTTTAGACTCTAGTACAATAGTATTTGTGTCCAACTGTTTCATAAATCCTGTAAAACCATTAACCACTTTTGAGAGTTTTTTCTCCAAAAAATCAAAGTTAGATTTCACCAATTCTTTAATTTCCTGCTTAAATTTTTCAAATTGCTGATTCACAATCTCCTCCCTTCTTTCAATCTCCTCTATAAAAAATTCTATTATATTAAAGTCAGGTTTCTGAGACTGAAGAATTAAGACTTGTTCCTTTAAGTTGTTGGTGGGGGGATCCCCCCCCCTTCTTGTTTATCTAACTTTATGAGTCTCAGTGCCATGTTTCCGCCCAGGCAGGCTTTGTTAAAAAAAAAGCAAGAAAGAAAAAAAAAAAAAAAGGACTTCTTTCCAATCAACAACAATATCAGGTCTCCAAGGGAAAAAAAAAGAGAAAAAGACACAGGTGCAAAGTTTTGTCTACAAATGTAGCCAGTGGTATTTATTCCGCTACATTGTAGTAATAGAAAACGGAAAGACTTCCCTTTCAGCCTCTCCTCCAGCCAACGCCATTTTAAAAGGCTTCTTTTTTTTTTTCCTCTTTCTTTTCCTCCTCTCTCTTAAGTAATTTTTTTTAAAAAAAAAAATCAGTAAAATACTTGCAGTTCAATATTACAGGTCCAGCTCACATTTTCTTTGAGTAGTCTGTTAAATTTGCAGGCTTGCTTTTGACGCCTGGCTCTGCATCGGCAGAGGTCTCCCAAAGCCCGGAGCGGCGGCTGGGGATACGGGGCATCTCATCCGCTCCGTCCCAAAAGTAAAAAAAAAACTTTTGGGACTCCGCAGAGAGTTCTACCCACCCCTGCCGGCTCTATCTCCGTTTCCTCATGGAAACGGAGTTTTTTCGAGCCGCCATTCCGTTGTGAAGGCGGCTCTAACAGGCGATGGAAGCTGACGATCCCAAAGGAACGTCTGGCAGCGGCAAACAGCAACCCGGAAGTCCAGTTGCGGCCCTTTCTTGATCGGGATGCCCTGTGCACAGTCACTCATGCCCTCGTCACCTCTCGCCTGGACTACTGCAATGCTCTCTACATGGGGCTCCCCTTGAAGGGCACCTGGAGGCTCCAACTGGTCCAGAATGCGGCCGCGCGGGTAGTCACGGGAGCTACCTGGCGCTCACATATAACACCTCTCCTGCGTGAGCTGCACTGGCTCAGTGGTCTTCTGGGTGCGCTTCAAGGTGTTAGTTATCACCTTTAAAGCGCTCCATGGCATAAGACCTAGTTATCTTCGAGACCGCCTGCTGCCACCGACGGCCTCCCATCGACCTGTGCGCTCCCATAGAGAGGGCCTCCTCGGGGTGCCATCAGCCAAACAATGCAGGCTGGTGACCCCCAGGGGGAGGGCCTTCTCTGTGGGAGCACTTACCCTCTGGAATCAGCTGCCCCCAGAGATAAGGAGAATCCAAGACCTCGGTGCCTTCCGCCGTGCCCTTAAAACTTTCTTTTTCCAGCAAGCCGGGCTGGCCTAACACTTTTTAAATGTTTTAATTGGTTTGTTACTGTTTTTAATTATGGGGCCAAATTTATATATATCTTTTAATGGTATTTTAATATTTGTACTCTATGTTTTTATGTGGCTGTACACCACCATGAGTCCTTAGGGAGAAGGGCGGTATACAAATTCAAAAATAAATAAAATAAAATAAAATAAAATAAAATAAAATAAAATAAAATAAAATAAAATAAAATAAAATAAAATAAAATAAAATAAAATAAATAAAATAAAATAAAATAAAATAAAATAAAATAAAATAATAATATTTACCATCATGTACTAGTACTTCAAGTTCACCCTGTTTGTTCCCTAACTTTTGAGCATTTGTATATAGGCATTTAAGCCCTTTGTGGGTCTTGGATTCACAGATAGCCCTTGATTTACAATAGTTCATTTAGTGACCATTCAAAGTTACAAGTGAACTGAAAAAAGTGACATGTCAGTTTTTCAGAGTTACAACCTTTGCAGGATCCCCATGGTCACATGATCAAAATTCAGATGTCTGGTGACTGGTTCATACTTATGACCATTGCAGAGTCCCGGGATCACATGATCCCCTTTTGCAAACTTCTGAGAAGCAAAGTCAATGGGAAAGCCGGATTCACTTAACAACTGTGTTCCTAATTTAAGAATTTCAGTGATTCACTTAACAACTGTGGCAAGAAAGGTCATAAAATGGGGCAAAACCCACTTAACAGATGTCTCACTTAACAACACATTTTGGGCTCAATTTAGGTTGTACGTCGAGGACTACCTGTATTCCTTATATTTGGGGGTATAATTGTTATATCTCCTACTTTGTAAATGGGTTTTCCATCCTTTCCATCATTCTCTACTTCATTGTGTTTTTCCTTTCTTTCTTGTTCTATTTACTCTCTGCCTCCTTATATGATTGGTTATCTAGTTGTTTTTGCTTGGAATTAGGTTCTAAAGGTTTTGAAGATGGCCTCCCTCCCTCCCCCCCTCCATTTTATTTTAAAGCCCTTCTGATAAGATGACCCAGTTGTTTTCCAAATATATTCTTTCCAATTCTTGTCAGGTTCACTCCATCCCTTGCCAGTAGCCCTTCATGTAGGTAAGGCAGACCATGGACTACAAAACCAAAATTCTCTTGACGACACCAGTTTTTAAGCCAGTGGTTCATTTCTAAAATACTTTGCTCTCTCTCATTGGATATTGGCCTTTTGTTGGAATTATAGATGAAACCTCCATTTATGCTCCTAATTCTTTAACCTTCTTCCCTAGCTGTTCATAATCTCTTATTATTGTTTTTAGATTCATTATTGTGTCATTGGTCCCCATGTGTAGGAGAAGAAAAGAGTAGTAATCTGTAGAGTTATTGTGTAGGGTTCTCAGTAAAATCTTTGATTTTTGCTCCAGGGAAACAACATACTCATAAATTCTCAGGTTGTAAATGAAACCACAGGAGAGTTGTACTTTCAGACTTGCAAGATTATGTTAATGTAGCCTTACAATAAAGGAGAATTAGCTAATCTGTTTGTGTGTCCTGTCTGGTTTACCTAGGAAGGCTGATAATACATACCAAAATATCAATGTACTATCTATCTCATTCAAGTAGAAAAAAGGGGGGAAATTAAACCAAGGAATTTCTTTTTTTGCAAAAAGCTTGAGACTCACCAGAGTGAAGTAGTTGAGATATAATGCACCATCTGGATGAAGGGCAATGGATCAGAAGTAGCACCACAACTGGTACAGACACACTAAATCAGATAAATAAATGATTAGATATTAACAGAAGAAAATATTCTTTTGCTCATTTCCAAGTCTATTTCTTCATTTCAGGATTAATATAACTTAGAATTGTTGTTTTTCTGTACCTGTTCAAACAAGGTCATTGCAAATTTCTGATGTGAAATACAATGTGGGGCAGTGCAGATATCTTCTTTAGATTCATCTGCAATGTGGAAATGAATCCTCATTAAGAGGTTCTCCTACATCCAGGAAAACAGGAAAAAGGAAATTAGAGTTAATATTAAATAATTTAAATTTATCATTTAGAGTTGTATGAAATTTGCTTCGAAACTTTCTAAAATTCATTTAAAAACTAGGAGTTTTGTATTATAAATCAATGTTGATCTGCTAGCCTCCATTTTGTTCTTTCTGATTCTGGATGTTGTTCTTTCCAGAACTGGTGCATTTGTTTGAAATATCCTCTTCTTGTAGGACTTGATCTGTAATAACAGATCATTATTTCTTCGTTTTCAATCACTGTATATTTGCGATGGGTAAACATCTTTTCTTCCAATAGTTTTGCAGCTGTTGGCCCTGGTTGCTCACCAACAATCCTGAGTCCTAAGGCCAATTGGAGGTCCAGGAACTCCAACATCTAGTGTGATCCTTGTTAACCTGGGCAACCAAGCTGGTTATGGATTTCTGTAATTTACGTCTCACCATATTTTTTATGGGAGAGACACTCTTTGTCTGACTCCTTTGATAAGACCATCCAGTATGGCTGAACCTCTGCCATAGCTCTCGTTTTCCTCAGAACACACAAGCCCCACAATCATATCAAGGTAGTGCCTCACTGTGTGTGTGTGGGGGGGGGGTGTTGTTATTTGTTGCTTGCCACCTATCTCGCCAAGGGCTACTCTAGGCAGTTCACAACCAAAAAAATTCCGAAGAAATAAAAAGGAAGATTAAACAAAATGAAAGTAAAATGGAACAATAAAATAACCAAGAAAAAAGAAAACAAAGAAGGAGAACAAGGAAAATACATCAATATGATTAGTAAAAAAAACCAAGTTTGGTTTTTGGGGGGAGGAGCTTCAGTATTTGTTGCTTCCTCAAATTGTTTTTTAGGATTCATCAACTTTCTACCACTTTTATACTCACAAAGCATTCTGCAGCATCATCCATAATGCCCAGCTGGAAACGCTGCTCATCTTGAAAGGTCTTTGCAAGAGCACTACGAAGAGCATCAGAAGGTAACACTTTGTCATTGCTGCACTGGAACTGGTTAAAGATACCCTAGTTGGATAAAAACAGAAATTTTAAAGTGCTCAAATTATTTCTACCATACCGATAAAGAGCCAAAAGTAAGTATGTTTGCCAAACTGTTAACAATAGACTACTCTTGCCATTCTGGGAGAATGGAGCATAGCTATTTACTATCTATGTAGAAGATCCCTTGAGATACTTAAGCTAACATAGATGTTTTACTAAGGCCAAATATATACAATTCCTTTAATTCCTTCACAGGATTCTGTTTCTAATCTTATGAAACCCAATGCCCTTCTTTATTCTAGTTTCTCTAGTCCTTTAATTGTGTTATGCAGAACAGGCGACAGTAGTCAACATGGAGCCCTTACAATGCATGTCAACTGTCCGACTAGTGAACCCAAAATAAGGAAACAGTCCTGGGAGCTTTAAATTCCCCAAAGTAAAACATTATTGGATACACCATTTTGGTACTGAAGAATCAAAACCAGCTCTGGTTTTTCCGCACAAATGCTTGCCTAGTTAAACAATAGTTTCTTCTTCTCCCCACCCCTGGGTGATCACATTGTCCAATTATGAGATGTCCTTTTGTTATGGGAACAGTCCATCTCTTGCTATGGTGACCTTGATGGTTGCCAGGCTCTCATGATCCACGCCAGGGGTGAAATCTAATTTTTTTTTGCTACCGGTTCTGTGGGCGGGGCTTAATTAGTGGGTGGGGCTTGTTAATAAGGTGACTGGGTGGGCATGGCTTGTTGGTCAGGTGAGCGTGGCCAAGTCAATGTCACTTCTTTGCCCTTTTTTAACCTACAAAACACAACACAACACAACTGGCTCACCCACAATATAAAAGCAGCTGTGCTAGACCCAAAATGGCCCCTGCAACAAGCAGGAACCTCACACAGTCACAAAAAGCCCCCCCCAAAAAACAACTTTCACACTTTACACACACACAACAAACACAACTGGCTCACCCACAATATAAAAGCAGCTATGCTAGACCCAAAATGGCCCCTGCAACAAGCAAGAACCTCACACAGCCACAAAAAGCCCAAAAAAACAACTTTTACACTTTATACACAAAATTTCACATACAGCTTTGTGAGATTTTGTGTGTTTGTGTAGTTAGAGTGAAACACTACAGAAACACACTAAATCTCAGAAAGCTGCACAAATATTATTTTATTTTTATTTATTTTTATTTTTATATAAAAGCAGCTAAATTTAAAACTTCCTAAACTTTAAATGCTAGGTCTAAAAAAAGAATAACTAAAAAAAACCCCAATTAACTATTTTTTAAAGCTCCCAAAGGGGAAAAAAACTTACCCAATAGAACAGGGGTCTCCAACCTTGGCAACTTTAAGACTTGTAGACTTCAACTCCCAGAATTCCTCAGCCAGCTTTGCTTTGCTGGCTGAGGAATTCTGGGAATTGAAGTCCACAACTCCCTGCCTGCTTGATTGCAGGCAGGGAGATTCAGTTGCTTGCTGATGCAATGGATTGCAGGGATTACACCAAGGCGTTGCGACCAACAGCTAAGGTAAGCAAGCTGAGGGGGGGAGGGGGGATTTTTGCTACTGATTAGCAGGCAACTCAGCTGGGATCGTCAGAGCTTGGATCGTCAGAGCCATTTAAAAGAAAAAAAAGGCTCTGATGATCGTGCGGCTCATCTGGGCATGGGGGGCGAGGGCAGGGATTTTTGCTACCGGTTCTCCGAACTGCCCGCTGCCATTGCTACCTACTCGCCTGAGCCAGTCTGAACCGGGAGCATTTCACCCCTGATCCATGCACACATTCTCAGCATTCTAATTCCCCCTTCCCTTCCCCCAGTTCATTGGTAAGTTAAAAAGCATTAAGGTTTGAAAGATGAGAGCATAATAAAAAAGAACTAGCCTTCCTATAATTTGGGTACTATACTTCAAAGTGCCTCAACTTGCACTTGTCTTGAGTCAGACCACATTGCTTATATATATTATTCATTCTACTTTTTTAACCAGTCAGTAGTCCTTGAATTGCATTTCTGTCTTTTAGGGTATTACACATTGCACCCAATTTACTATTATCTGCAGATTTGTTTATTATTATTATTATTATTATTATTATTATTATTATTATTATTATTATTATTATTTATAAAAGGTTTTTTTATTTTTTGAAACACAGACACACATACAATATATTTTTTCTGAACAGAGTATTGGCCAGTTCACAAATTTAAACAATTTTTAGTCATTTCAACACAATTTATATATTCCCTTTTTGCCATAGTATTTATTCTCTCTATTTTTCTTTTTTTCCCTTTTCTTTTTCTTTTTCTAAAATCAATATTAGCAATTCATCCTATCTCTAATCTTAACCAAATCTCATTTTTCCCTTCCTCTCAATATTAAACCACTTAAATTTGAAATCTCCTTTAACATAGTTCCTAATATTACAATCATTTATTTCATATCAAAATGATAAATCAAAACATTTTATAACATACATTCCTTAGATCTTATTCCAAATAATACACTTCAACATCTTAATAAAAATCAGTTACTTATTTAGTACTGCTTCCTTAAATCTTATCTCTAATTTTCAAATACTTTGTCAAAAGTATATATTTACTCTTCAAACCACATCTTAATCATCTCTTTTCACCAGTCTAATTAATTCAAATATGCAATTAAAAATATTTATAAGCTCCAACAATACAATAAAAAATATTCCAATCATTACAATTTCTCTAATTTTAAATAAAACATATTTCTAAATCTTATTTCATTTCATTCGTACATCCATAATTTTCCATTATTTTAAATTACTTAATTAGTATCACAATTTCATCTTTTTTCTAACATTCAGTTCATCTATAAATTTTACTTCGATTCATATTTCAATTCAAAATGTATACAACATATTCCTCTTTCATTTCTTTCTCCCTTTCTCCCTTTCTATTTTTATTTTTCTTTCCCCTTTTCTTTTGTGCTTTAAAATTCTGTTCTCCTATTTTGTCCTATATTTCCCATTATTTCCCATCTCTTTTCCCTTTTTCTTATCTTTCCATTGTTAATCCCAATATAATCTTTTTGTATTTTAAAATCATAAGCTGTTCTATTTTGCCCTATATTTCCCATTGTTTTCCATCCCTTTTCCTTCTTTCTTGTATTTCCACTGTTAATCCCAGTGTAATCATTTAATGTTTTTATATTCTTTCTATTCTCCGCTCTTTTCATCAGATTTCTGTTTTCCATGCAACATCATAGTAATTTCCCTTATTTCCATTTTCAGTGATAAGTACATCATTCTCATCATTTCCTTAAGTTCCTGCACCATTTTGTTCTTTCTGAGTTAATATTATTCCAATTTAAAGTTGTGTTGTAATCCTCCTTTTTTAATCATTAAAGTCAAGCCGCTTGCAGACAAACAAATCCTCCTTAGTTCAGCTGTTATCGCTTTCAATGTTCAAGGTTCCCTCACTGTTGTTATTCCTTTCAAAATTCAGAGGTTTTTCCAGACCAAAAATTTAGTGTTGTAATGATCTTGTTTCTCCTGAAGATGTCTCTCTATAATCCACAATTCCAATCACTAATTTAAAAAGTATCCATTTTGTTTGCAATCAGCTTTAGCAATCTTTACTGGTTTAAATTTTTCTCCTTCTTCTTTTTTACCTTTATATGCACCAAATCAGTTTATAGTCCAATCCAAATTTACAAAGTCCGAATTCCAACTTTACATTCCAGTTCAAATTCAATTTGAAATCTTTAGACAGGCTTTTCTATTGTAGGCTTTTCTTCATTTTTTAATCTTCTTTTAAAGTTCAAAATTTTCTAAACAGTTTATATCCTATACTGTTCCAAAGGTATTTTCTTTTGGGTTTCTTTTCTTATAGTCAATTTAGTCTCTCCAAATTCTATATCCACATTTAAGTATCCAATTCCGTTTTGGGCTTAGTGCTTTCACTTCTGCTTTCTCTCTTCTCTATCAATTATATCCCCCCAACGTTATTTAGCTGCTGTTTTCACACAGGGTAACTTTAAAATTTTCCAATTTTTTCCTTTATTACCTGTGAATTGGCCAGTCACTCACCCAGTACCAAAACTCCACTCAAATCTTCGCTCCTGCACAATTCTTATTCTGGATGCCCCAGCTTCATGGCGGTTCGCAATGTCCTCTGCCCCCCCCTGCCGTCAGATCTAAGAGTTTTCTCTGGCTTTTCGAGGAACTTGCCTGTTCCTCTTTAGCCAACCGAGATGCCTCTCCTTCTTCACTGTCCCTACAGGACAATTCCGGTCCAAAGACCCCCCCGACAGCGGTTCGTCTGGCTGAGTTTTCGCCAGGCTCATTAGGGCCTGGTGTTTTCCCAACCAGTCTTGCCACGACGCTTCTGGATTCTTTTTATTTTAAAGAAAAATAAAAAACTAAACAAACTAATAGGAAGATGGAAAGACTGGTGAACTTGATGAGATGACTAAATTGACTTCTTTGACCATATGGATTTGGGGAAATTACTATATTGATGAAATCAGTAAGTACTTAAAAGGGCACAAATTATAATTAACAGGGAATTGACTAAACCTCATGAAAGAAAAAAAGGAACAAGACAAGGATGCCTGCTTTCACCACTGTTATCCATTGTGGCCCTTGGAGTTTTGAACATAGACATAGGACATGATGAGAAAACAGCTGATGTGAAAAAAAGAAGTACACAAATTAAGGACATTTTCTGATAGCCTGGTTTAATTTTGGAAAATCCTATGGAAGGAATAGAAATAAATAATTTTGATGTGCTGGTTGGAATAAAATAAAGAGAAAATGAAGATGTTAACAAAAATATAACGATGGAAGTTCAAAAAGAATTAATTGAGAACAAAGTAAAATATCTAGTTGTTACATGACTAATATGAACTATGTGTTATTTCAAAATAATTATGTTAAAAGTATGGAATGGAATTAAGAAATATGTATTACAATGGCAAAAATAAGGCCTTGGAATTGTAGTATGTTCCAGTCCAATGTCCGATGTTTGCCAGGTGTGGCCTCAATTTCCTTCTGATGGTGATGTTGCTGTTCCTGTAATTTCCAAAACAGATCCACTGTTGGTAGCAGCATATTTTTTGGCAGGCAGAATGTCTGTTGAAACATTCAAATTTTGGCTTCTTGGAGAGGGCATTGGCATGTTTGTTTTTGGTTACTTGCAATGTATAAAATTTAAAATTAAAATGAGAGAAGAGCAACTACCAAATTTGCCTTGATTCATTTCCTGTTTTCTAAAGATGCTCAAGATTCTGGTAGGTAGTTATGGATTTTTTTACTTTCCAGCATATGGCACCAGGTTTCAAAGGCAGCTTTCATTGCTAATAATTCTTTATGCTAAATGGAGTACCTTTTTTTCAGATGTATTGAGTTTCTGGGATTAGTAATCACAAGGAAATAAAAGGGGCGTTGGACTTACCTGAGAGGCACCTTCTCATTGAGTGGAGACAGCATGGGTTGTACTCGTCTGTTCAGTTGAAGGGCTGAGTCTGTTAAATTGCAAGCTCTGCCCTCGTTGCTAAGGCCTTCCAGCTTTTGACGAAGATGAAGAAACAGACTCGACGTGTCGGAAATACAGAAGTGATGTGAAAAGGGAGACCAGACCAGAGCGTAAAGGTTCATAAGGTGTTCCCGTAAGGGATTTCAATACAATGGACAGGTCCCAGGTTGGGTACCTGTGTACCACTGGTGGGCATCCTTTGATGCTCCTTTAAAGAATCTCCTGATTGTGGGATGTTAAGAAAGAGATTCAAGGGAACCACAAGTCAACACAGATGCAAGAGCCGCCACCTACCTCCTAATGGTTTTTGGGCAACAGCCCACTATCTAGACCATCCTGAAGGAAGTCCAGGACCTGGGCTATTGAGGCTGTGAGGGGAGGTATGTCTGACTTGGTGCACCAAATACAAAAGGTTCTCCAGGTTGCAGAGTATATACGTTCTGTGGAAGGCTTCCGGGAAGCCTGAATGGCCCTAATGACCCTGGAGGAGAAGTTGTCCCTTCTCAGAGCGCTCCACTCAAACGTCAGGTGGTCAGTTGGGTCCGGGTGGACCAATGAGGGTCTGGGTGGACCAATGACCCCTGGCTGAGTGAAGTCACGCTCTGAGGGATCCTCCAGGGTGGGGCCACTGAAAGAGTCTTGAGATCGGCAAATCAAGATCTCCTGGGCCAATGTAGTGCCAGAAGCAGGATTTTCCGAACCACTATGGAAGTAGGGGAACAGGAGGAAATGCATAAAGGAGTCCCAGTGGCCATGGGGTGCGGAGAGCATCGACTTCCTCCACTCCTTGAGCTGGAAACCATGAGAAAATTTTTTGGAGCTGTGTATTCTCTGGGGTGGCAAATAAGTCCACCTCCGGGATGCTGAAACGTTCTGTCAACTCCCGAAAAAGGGATGGGTGCAGGTGCCACTCTGCATGGTCAATAACTGTCCGGCTGAGCCAGTCCGCCTGCACATTGGACACCCCAGAGATGTGCTCCACTGTCAAGGAGCGCAGATGTGATTCTGCCCAAAGGCCCAGTCTCCTGGCCTCCAACATCAGAGATTTGGACCTGGTACCCCATTGATGATTTATATGCGCCTTTGCGGCAACATTGTCGTTTAGCACCAACACGTCTTTGTTCGAGACTGACTGCTGAAAGTGAAGCAGGGCCAGATACACAGCTCGGAGTTCCAGATAGTTGATGTTGTCCTGCAAATCGAGGGGACTCCACTTGCCTTGAGCCACTTGGGATTGAAAGTGCGCCCCCCAACCGATGCAACTGGTGTCTGTTGTCACCACTAGATGCTGTGGTTCATGGAAAAAGCGACCTTTGGAAATGTCCGGTGATCTCCACCAGTTGAGGGACCTGAGGACTTGGTTGGAAACTTAGACTCTGGCTGGCTAGTTGCTTCTGCCCGTCCTCTGAAAAGGCAAAAGGAATAATTGAAGGTCTCTAGCATGGAGACGTGCCCATGGTGTGATGGAAATGGCTGACACCATTTTGCCCAGGAGCTATGATAGCAGGACTAAGAGCACTCTATGCTCTCACTGGACTCAACTAGCTAGGTCCCTGAGGCTGTCCTGCCGCTCCTGGGACAAATATACCTTGCCCTCAATTGCATCAATGATTGCCCCAAGATTGAAAAGTCAGCTATGGATTGAGGGTCCGCCTGGGAAGATTGCTCAGGCGCCTGTGATGGCGAACCTATGGCACACGTAGCCATATCAGTGGACACGTCAGCTCAGCTCTGGCACACATGCGCACGCTGGCCATCTGATTTTTGGGCCTTCTGGGCCTACCAGAAGTAGGGAAACAGGCTGTTTCCTGCCTCTGGAGGGCCTGGGGGGGGAGTTTTCTTTCTCACCTGGCTCCAGATCCTCTCTATGTATCTGGGGAGGGCCCAGTCTAGACCCTAGACTCCTAGAGAGGGTCTGGAGGCTGGGGACAGCAAAAAACGTCACTTCCTCTCCAACCAGGAGTTGGGAAATGGGCCATTTCAGGCTTCCGGAGGGCCTCCGAGCGGGTGGGGAAGGCTGTTTTCGCCCTCCCCAGATGCACAGAGAGGATCTGGAGCCAGGTGAGAAAGAAAAACAAGTCTACCGGGCCATCACGTGCCAGAAGCGGGGGTGGGGGCTTGCGCACGCATGCACTGGGCAGAGTGCATAGAATTATGGGTGTGGGCACATGCAGGCGCAAACCTCCCCTGCCTCACAGTCCTGGCACACGATGGCAAAAAGGTTAGCCATCGCTGCCTTAGGTGATAATGGAGGGGTGGCAACAGACCGCCATATGTCAGCCGTGGTCAGTGGCAAGGAGAAATCCTGGAGGGAAACCTGGTCTGGGGTACCCCCTAGTGGGCTTCTGTAATGGTGGGGTGCGGCTGACGTACAGGGATCATCTTAGTATTTTGACCCAGAAGTCGTGACCTTACTGGCCCTGTTGTAAATTTTTTGAAGGGCCTGATCCCTGTGCCTTTCATCTTTTTGGGTAACCTTGGAAGTGCTGTCACATCTGCCAGTTCTGGTTGATGTAGGATAGCTGTCTGCAGAGTGAGAGTCGGCCATTTTGGTCACTTCTGAGTTCCCACCTCTGCGGGATTTACACAAGATCTTAGGCATGACTGGGTGGGTTAGATTCTAATCCCGTGAAGGTCTCACAAATGGCCAGTAAAATAAGCAGCGGGGCTAGAATAAATCGGCCAGTCACTGTCGCTTTAACCTCAAAGCAATCTGGTGAGACCGCCCAAAAACCCCTGGAGCGTGACTCCTACCAGTATGTCCGTGGGTTGCGTGTTGCATGCTTTGGAGTCTCTCACTGCTGCGTTTCAATCACGAGTGTGAAAACTCCAGAAATGACAGGTGACTTTCCCATGGAACGCGAAGCTCCTCAGCGGTCTTCCAAACTTTGGAATGCTAAGCTCCTGAGCACAAAGCTCTGATGGTTAATAGAGCTGAAGCTCCCGATTGAAGGCCATTTAGGTCAGAGAGCACTAACTCTGTTAAGATGGTGACAGTATAGCCCATGAAGCATGAAGCCCCAAAATGGCGGCTGTCTCAACAATGGAGTGTGATGCTCCTGTAATTTTGGCAACCCGCTGCCAATACAGGTGGAGCGCAAAGTTCCTATGGTGCTTTCCGCGGCTCGTGGGGAAGCGTGGGCTGCTGCCAAGGAAAAGAGCTGGCAAACGGAAGCACGAAGCTCCACCGATCTGTTCTATCTATCAGGCGGCATGTAGATGTAAAGTGGCTGCCCAATCAGCCCCTCCAGGAGCGCAAAGCTCCTACAAGCAACTTCCCCAATGATAGGGGAAGCTCCACAGTTCGATCTCTCAGCTTCTCTGGGAGCGCTCAACTCCACTACTGCTCTGGAATGCCTATAATTCAACGGAGCGCAAGGCACAGGCCGACATTGACTCCGTCGACCGGGCAGCTGACAGTTCCCTGCTCATGGCTGGAACCAAAGCCCCAAGGCGGCGGGAAACTCCCCGGCAATTCAACCACAGTCGGGAGTCAGCCGGTAACACACACAATTCAGAGAAGGTTTTGATAGAATATCTCAATTATGGCAAAAAAACATCCAGGAAGGATCAGAGAGAAAAAACTTGCCACTTCCATCCAGTCTGAAGCACTGAGTCAAAAGCTGGAAGGCCCTAGCAACGAGGGCGGAGCTTGCAATTTAACAGACTCAGTCCTTCAACTGAACAGACAAGTACAACCCATTCCTGGCTGCTGTCTCCACTATGATGGAGAATGGAAGTGTACCCATCTGCCTGTGTCAGCCATTGAACATAGACCAGACTAGGAAACCAAAATCATGCAGGCCAATATTAATTTGTAGAGATATAGTAACAGAATCTTAAAAGTCTGAATGTGCTTCCCTTCTCCATCCCTTTATCTTTGTGAGAAGTAGGAAGGGTCTTATCGGAAATGTTTTCTAGTTCTACAGTTACAGTCTACCCTAGACTCAAATTTCTTCTATCTGCTCATAGTCTTGGTAGCAGCTTTTCCTCCTGTCCCTCAGGGGCATTTTCTTGCCTTGTTATAGCCTGAAGTCACCCTACACCAGGGACTACATTGCAGCTAGTCAGTAACTGCTACAAAACACCTGGATATTGAAGGATAGGCTGAGAAGCTTTGATTTTTAGAGGCTACAGAGCCTGTGAAAGAGTATTATTTGAAGCTGCTTCAAGAACAAAGGCCTTGTGCAATCGATAACAATTTCAGGAAGGCCACAGGGGCCTGTCAACAGAGAGAGAACGTGGCCTGAAAGTAAGCAGTACATGGTAGACCCTGGGGAGTGCTGAGCCAGAGGGGCAATCATACCGTTCCACAAAGGCTTGTGTTCCTTGAATTATGTGAGGTGGCTTTTTTTAATGGCAGTTGTGACACTAGGTCTGAAGTTGAGCCTGGATCTTACTTTAGGCCCAGCCTCGGTACCACTGTCACCATTGCTTGGGATGAGTGGGGAAGGGTTGTTTTCTGTTTGTAGGGGAGCCATGTGACAAGCTAGCATTGTCAACTTTTGGTATTTTCCAAATTTTTGACACTCCAAGGGCATTACTAATCTACATACACACAACTCTTTTGTTTCCAGCCAATCACCTAGATTTTTCAGCTGTTTTTGACCTTTTGGACAAACACATTTTGTTTTCCCACTTGTTGGCCAGGAACTCGATGGCTGATACACTCATAATAAGACATTCATGAGGGAATAATAATTTTAAAAAAGCAATTTCTATTCCAAATGTGTGCCAGATCCCCTGGTCCTTGGTTCATAGCCTGATTATTTAATGGTTGTACTACTATACCAGATGTGGTTGAGCTTCCATTTCCGTTCTTGCTTAAATCCAAACAAATTTTCAACATTCCATGCTTTTTTCAAACTTCTCTTCTAATGCACTAGCTTCCAATATAATCACATTATTAATTCAGCCTTGATTTGAAGCTTCAGACCTTCTGTTTAGGCATTTGTGCAGGTCTTTATGATTTATGTATTCCGTATTTGTGTGGATGAATAAGTGAGTTTGTCAGCCAGGAGTTATTGTCTAATTTATTCCATAGGAATGTAGCATCTTGTTTTCAGATTGTTAGATACTGGTGTAGATTTTTATGAAATGGACTGACTTTGATGTTTTCATAAGTATCTAAATTAATCTGTCCATAGACACTGCTGTCCCCCCCCTCCTCATGTACTTTATATTATTTTGTAAATGTCTTAACTATAGACATTTGAGTCCTTGGAGATAGGGCGGCATACAAATTTTATAAAATAAATAAATAGACTCAAGACAATACTATAATTATATATGAGTAGTATTTTTATTTGGCTTTTCTCAAGAAAATAAATTTATTTTATCAACACAGATAGCTGATAGCAACATTGATAAATGATAAGTAATAGGATTTAAGTAACAGAAAGAAATAGAAGAAGAATTTATGAGGCTTTTGGCCAAAGGGAAGCCTATTTATTAATTCAGTAACCCAAATTACTAAGGAGTACTTCATACAATTATGTTCCATAAGTGGAAAATACGGTTCACGTTTGTATGTAGCTAGTATTTTTAATGATTTAAGCATGTAATATGCGAATCAGAAATGGTGTGTAAGAGGGAAGAAATTACGAAGTGTATCTCTTCTAGTTCTTATATTGTAAAATGGCTATGGGTTTTTCACCAAAACCGAAACAGTATTTTTTTGTCCTTTATCAGACCAAACACTAAGAATCTCATTTTTCATCTCAGAAAGCAAACTTTCAATCCTGAAAATTAATTCTTCCATCTTTTGTCATATGAAAATCCTGTAAGACAGAGGCACTATTAGAATCTACAAATGAAGGCTTCATTCTTCTCTAGTCACAACAAAACATCCCCTGTCCTACATCCTGGCACCACAATCCCTAAAAGCAAACAAATTCTTTGTGACTTGTTTTGTTCCACTGGCAAGTTTTCCCCTACCCATTCCATGAGCAAAAATAAACAAGCTCCCAATAAAATTTATTCATCAGTTTGGTAAAAAAATGCAAGGATTATGCTCAACAGATGTCAACACGGGAACAGATAAAAAACTTATTATGAGCTCCTACAGTCATTAAGAGCATTGACTTAAATAAAGAACGAAAATTCATGTTTGTGTTTATTGGCAATGTTATAACTCAGATGACAGTAATGCAAGCACACTTTATCTGAATAACTAACTGGTTATGGTTATGGCAAGTTGTGGACTGAAACTAGTATGGGTACATGTATATAAGTAAGCAATATAAGTAAGACAATTAACCATTGGAGAATGTAAGATTAATATTGAGGAATAAGATATTCAAAATATAAATAACGTTTGCACATATAAGAACAGCCACTTTATATATTGATGAACAACAAGGAGAGTGGGGGACTGAAGGAGAAAATATTTTTTCACTTATGGGTTCTCAAGTTTTATTTATAATTCGAAAGCAAGTTACTGTAATATAAAACAATAATTAACTTAACAACTGCCTTTAAATGTCAGCTTTTATAAACTACTTGAAAGACTAAGGAAACATTTTCACTCAAAACAGGCTTTCTGTAAGAGATCACAACTCTCAGAAAACTCTAAAAGTTAAACAAAAGAGAACTGACAGATAAAAACAAAGCAGTATTTACTCCAGTTTTTTATTTCCTCATAAATTACATGTGGAATCTGAGGGTTGGGAAGGATCTTCCATATAGTCCAACCCAGGGGTGAAATCTAAAATTTTTTGCTACCGGTTGTGTGGGCGTGGCTTAATTAGTGGGCGTGGCTTGATGGTCAGGGGGGCTGGGTGGGCGGGGCGGGGTGGTCAGGTGGGCGTGGCCAAGTCAATGTTACTTCTTTGCCCTTTTTTAACCTACAAAATACAACACAACACAACTGGCTCACCCACAATATAAAAGCAGCTGTGCTAGACCCAAAATGGCCCCTGCAACAAGCAGGAACCTCACACAGCCACAAAAAGCCCCCCAAAAAAACAACTTTCACACTTTACACACACACAACACAACACAACTGGCTCACCCACAATATAAAAGCAGCTATGCTAGACCCAAAATGGCCCCTGCAATAAGCAGGAACCTCACACAGCCACAAAAAGCCCCAAAAAACAACTTTCACACTTTACACACAAAATTCCACATACAGCTTTGTGAGATTTTGTGTGTTTGTGTAGTTAGAGTGAAACACTACAGAAACACACTAAATCTCAGAAAGCTGCACAAATATTATTTTATTTTAATTTATTTTTATTTCTATATAAAAGCAGCTAAATTTAAAACTTCCTAAACTTTAAATGACTAGGTCTAAAAAAAGAAAAACTAAAAAAACCCCAATTAACTGTTTTTTTTTAAAGCTCCCAAAGGGGAAAAAACTTACCCAATAGAACAGGGGTCTCCAACCTTGGCAACTTTAAGACTTGTGGACTTCAACTCCCAGAATTCCTCAGCCAGGAATTCTGGGAGTTGAACTCCACAAGTCTTAAAGTTGCCAAGGTTGGAGACCCCTGCAATAGAAGGTACAAGGCAGGCAGATAGAGCTGCTCACCGATGAGCTTGATTGCAGGCAGGGAGATTCAGTTGCTTGCTGATGCAATGGATTGCAGGGATTACAGCAAGGCGTTGTGACCAGCAGCTAAGGTAAGCAAGCTGGTAAGCAAGCAAACCCACACACCCCGGGTTTGCTACCAGTTATCAGGCAACTCAGCTGGGATCGTCAGAGCTTGGATCGTCAGAGCCATTTAAAAGAAAAACGCTCTGATGATCGCGCAGGGATTTTTGCTACCGGTTCTCCAAACTGCCCGCTGCCATCGCTACCTACTCGCCCGAGCCGGTCCGAACCGGGAGCATTTCACCCCTGGTCCAACCCCTTTTCCAGTGCAGGAATCCTTACAGCAACCTGGGGAAATGGCTAACTGGAAGCAGAGAAGAACTAATGAGAAAAGATCCCACAAAGGGGAATGTCCTCATTGTGAAAGCCTGCCTCATGATCTAGTGAGTATCACCAGAAATTTCCAAGAAAAGATTGGTCAGCCATGTACAGGTATTCCTCAACTTATGACTGGAGTTCTGATGCATACTACTTGACAGAGATTCGAAGTTCTGAAAGTCGCCCCAGGGTCATATGATTGTATTTTTGGCGCTTGATAACCAGATGAATTCATGGCCTTTTGCATCATCCCATGAACATATGAAAACATTTTACAGTGATTTTGCTGAAAACTAACAATTATTTCCAGTTTTTGGCAAAACCAACCACATAGCAAGAATTGGTTTGGTTAATGACCATTGCATTCTCTTAATGACTGCAGCAGTTGCTTATGACCACAATGTTCATTTAAATGACTGCTGCAAGAAAGGTTGTAAATTCAGTCATGTCTGATCTCCTTTGTGACTGTTACAATTTATGTCTGCAATGGGAAAGCTCCATTACGGTTGTAACTTGAGGACTACCTGTATCTGTGAAAAAAATCTGGATACTACATTATTCACCCATCCATGTTCCCAGTGGTGGGTTCTAAATTTTTTTACTACTGGTTCTGTGGGTGTGACTAGGTGGGGGGCGTGACTGATTGGGCGTGGCCAATATGACATCACTCACACACTCCACGCAGGTAGGAGCAAGGGAGGATCCCTTGCAGGGTAGAGCTGAGGATTTTGTGCAATATCTTCATGATAAAATCGCTCAGATTCGGGGCGGCCTGGACTCCAACTGGGTAGCCTCGGACGGGATGATGGAGGTGAATCTTGAGAATGTTATCTGGGAGGAGTTTGATCCTGTGACTCCCGAGGACGTGGACAGGATTCTGGGGAGGCTTAATGCTACCACATGTTTATTGGACCGGTGTCCCTCCTGGTTGGTGCTGGCCTCCCGGGAGGTTACACGAGGCTGGTTTCAGGAGATTATCAACGCTTCGTTGAGTGAGGGCGTCTTCCCATCCGCCCTGAAAGAGGCCCTTCCTCAAGAAGCCTTCCCTGGACCTGGCTGTATTAGCTAATTATCATCCGGTCTCCAACCTCCGCTTCGTGGCGAAGGTTATCGAGAATATGGTAGCGAGACAGCTTCCTTGGTTCCTGGATGAAGCCGCCTATCTAGATCCGTGCCAGTCGGGCTTCAGAACGGGTTACAGCACGGAAACGGCATTGATCACATTGGTCGATGATCTCTGGAGGGCCCAGGACAGGGGTTGCTCCTTTGTCCTGGTTCTCCTAGATCTCTCAGCGGCTTTTGATACCATCGATCATGGTATCATGCTGCATCAGCTAGAGGGGGTGGGAGTGGGGGGCACCGTGTTACGGTGGTTCTCCTCCTTCCTCTCTGACCATACGCAGGGGGGGCAGAGGTCGACCCCGAGGTTCCACACTTGTGGGGTGCCACAAGGGTCAGTCCTCTCGCCCCTCCTGTTTAACATTTATGTGAAGCCGCTGGGTGAGATCATCAACTTAAAAACTAAAAATTAAACTAAACTCAGTCACATGACCCCCCCCAAGCCACACCCACCGAAAAGGTGGCTAAAATTTCTGGGACTTTTTGACACTTTTTTTTTTTGACACTCCGGCCGCATATCCACGTCGGGATGCAGTGGGGTGGCGGTAGTCGTCTCGGCTTTCCCTCCATTGCCCTTCCTGGCCGAAAAGCACCCCTTCTCACCTCTGACAGGCCTTCCTTGTGGTTACAACCCATTCCACCAGCTCAGGGCAGCGGATTCAGCTGCAGCCCAGACGAGCCGAGGAACTGCGGGGAGTTACCTGCATGTTGCACCTCCCTCCCAGCCTTCGCCCCACGCTTCCGTGCTGTTTTGGGACGCCCAGTTTACCGGGCTGCCCCCGTTCCTGTTGCGGCTCCAACAGCGGCGGGTTCAGGAGATGCTGGCGGCACGGAGGCACAGGCGAAGGCTGGGAGGGGGTGCAACACACAGGAGGCTCCCCGCAGTTCCTCGGCTCGTCTGGGCTGCAGCTGAGCCCCCTGCCCTGAGCCTGCAGATGGAGGCACCCCTCCCCAGCCATATCTTTCCGGATTTGACTTAGAGGCGCAGCTCATGGCTGCTACATTTCGCTGTGCTGCACGAGCGAAGGGGGACACCAGAGGTGGTTTAGCAGCCATGAGCTGTGCTTTCCTCTAAGCACTGTGGGCGGCAGAGGGAAACAAGTGCTTGTCTCTGCACAGAGCTTTCCGGATGAGACTTGGAGCAAAGCGCAGCTCATGGCTGCTACATTTCATTGTGCTGCGCTAGCAAAGGGGAAGAAAAAGCCAGTGGAGAGCACAGAGAGCTGCTCCAGTCCATGTGTTCTCCAGATCAGCGGCTGTTTCTCTCCTTTGTTGCTCTTTATGGGAAAGCGTTTGGTGCAGCAAAGTGAAATTTAGCAGCCATGAGCTGCGCTTTCCTCCAAGTCTCATCCGGAAAGCTCTGTGCAGGGAGAAGCACCTGTTTCCCTCTGCCGCCCACAGTGCTTAGAGGAAAGCATGGCTCATGGCTGCTACCGGGCTTCCCCAGTCCGTCGCGGCTCCAACGGCAGCAGCTTTAGGAGATGCTGGTGGCACGGAGGCGTGGGCGAAGGCTGGGAGGGGGTGCAACACGTGGGGGGCCGAGTCTGCTCCCTTTTGCCTCCCCACACTTGTTTACCTGTCCCAGAGAGCTTGGGCTACGCCTCCCTCTGACCCAGCCACCTTCCTCACTGGTGTTGCTCCTGGGTGAACTCTTCCGCTCTCGCTGTTGCGAAGAAGCAGCAGCTCTGGGTGCGCCAAGCCCGCTTTGTTCTCTTTGAGAGCTGCTTTGCACCTTGTTTGCAAAGTGGCTCTCAAAGAGAAAGAAGCGGGCGTGGTACACCCAGAGCTGCCGCTTCTTCGCAACAGCCGACGACTTCTTCCGCTTGGAGCTCCAAGCTGTGGGGAGGGGGGGGCGGCTGCAACAGCGGCAGCTTTGGGGGGGCTCCTTCCCTCAGTGGTGTTTTCTTTTACCTCATCTAGGTGACTTTCTCATTAAAGGCTGCTCTGCACCTTTTGATCTTTCTTGGGCGCAGAGAAAAGCGACCCAGTGAAGGGACTGAGCCTGCTGCTGAACTTGGAAGCCAAGAGGCTTCTTTTCCACCCAGCCACTGGCGTACAGTGCCGGAAAGACCTTCGGTCGCTGCTATCTTCGCGCATGCGCAGCTTTCTTCTCACCAGCTGAAGGACTTTTCAGCACCCTGCGGCCAGGCAGCTAAGAGGCTTCTTTGCTTCGGTCAGCTTACCATACGACGGACGCATCGGGTGGGCGAGCAAGCAGCAACTGGGGGACTGGTTCAGGGATGTGGCCTGGCTGCTGTTACTACCGGTTCAGAGAACTAGTTCCTAAAGTTACTACCTATTCGGTAGAACTGGGCCGAATCAGTAGCAACCCACCACTGATGTTTCCCAACAAATTATGTTTAGATAATTTTTTTCTAATTCTGAAGTTTATGTACAGTCATTATAAGTCATAAATAACCTTATTCCCCATTATCTTTTCCAAATAAACAAAGCTGACTACTACTAACACTACTACTTACACGTAGAAGGCAGCCTATCTTAATACGCTCCCATTTTAGTTTTGTTGAAATATTTTCTCCCCAAGCAGAATTTTATTTACCCCTACCATGACCTATCATTTTCTAAATAAAAAAACTTGAAATACTCCTGTCTTTTCTAATAAAGGATGTTCTAGAGAACATTTCTTTGGTACCTCTCCTTGAGTTTTAACTGGTTGTTTTATGAGCATTCACATTTATGACAGTGTTGGAGCAGGTGCTGTGCAGCCTGTAAGGCACCTTTGGCTATTGTAAATGGTCTCATCCTATGGTCATGTGGTTGAATTTCAGGTACTTGGCAACCTATTTCACAATTACAACCTGTGACAACCAGTGGGAAAATCCGGCTGGATCGATTCAGCTCACATGAACTGGTAGTGCCGGCAGTGGGAGGCTCTGCTCACCCCCCCCAGGATGCCATTACATCCCGTTTTTTACCCTCTGCATATGTGCAGAAGGCTCTGCGCATGCGCAAAAAGACGCACGAGTGCATAGCACATGCACGCTCCCGTTCCCGAACCGGTAGTGAAGGTAAGTGGATTTCACTGCTGGTGACAACTGCCCCACAATAATGTGATCACCATTTGCAATCTTCTCTGCCAGCATCCCCAGAAAATCAATGGAGGGAGGTGTGTTGGAGAAACACATCTCAAATCTGATGAAAATGCTAGTGAAAGCCATCCTTTTGAGCCTTTCAGAAGGACGTTGTTAGCTTGATGGTTTTCCCTCCCCAAAGGCTCCGGCTTTTGCTAATGTTTGGGGAGGGGAAAACACCAGTGAATGCCAACCTTCTAAAATCCCTTGACATGCTTGGAGGAACGGACATCAAATCTAGTGGAAATGCTGCACAAACAATATACATATGAATACAAAATTATAACTCAATATAACATCAATGTATTTTTGTAATGAAAGTAATACTCTTTTTATAGATATAGATACTTCTAATAGTTACATAGATATATATTTGTTGACTCCCATTGAATTCATTCTATCACTTACTTTGAGGGCACAAAATATACAGGAATCTCCCATGCATTTGTGTGTTGTAAGTTGTCGAAAACTGCGTCGAAAAATATCAAGATGCCAGAGTACCTAGAAAGCAAAGTATTGTTACTTTTAATCAATATTCTTCAGAATGTTTTAGGGAAGAAAACTGGTTTTAGTAACATCTGAGAATATAAAGTATAACTACATTTGAAAGCATCTAGTACATACATTCTAAGTAATTCATTGATAAAAAAAATATTTCCATGTAAAGTGAATAATTTTATAATCTTTATTGTGAGTATATAAAAAAATCAGAAAATCCCTTTACTTAAATGTTACAATCTATACATAAAAGGTTTATTAAAAATAAATAAATAAATGAGAAATATTGCGATGTATTAAGATGGATGCAATGCATGGGGACAGAAGAGAGGTGAAGTGAGAAGGGGCCAATGAAACAGGCAAGAAGAAACAGCAACAGTCCTTTCCCTTATACAGGACAGAAATGTTCATAAGGGCAGGAACTGGACTGGAAAGGGATAGAAAGAGAGGCAACTCTACCTATTTAAGCTACAGAAGTAGTAAAGACCAAGGTAGCTGAATTAGTAAGAACAGGAAAAAAATGTAAAGAGGAAAATTTGTAGGAGATGGAGATGACATAAAAGGGGAACCTGAACTGTGAATGGTAGAAAGAGGGAGAAAAATCCTCTCTTATTTTATGAGTAGGAACCACTTGAATGGGCAGAATTAAGAAAAATCGAATCAAGGCAGTGAGAATCATGGCAGAAGAAACAGAATGTGCTAATCTCTATGACTCATATGTTTAAATTGGTTCTCTTTAGCTTTAGGATTTGTGTGGAGAACAGATCACATTTTAGGTCATATTTATGAAAAAATATTGAAAATTCAAAAGGAATACAAACTTTTAAACACCACTGTAATTACTGCTTCAACCAGTATATACTCAGCATTTATTCAATTAATGCTGCTGCACTTTAACAATAAATTGGCATGCCTTTGCAATAAGGAAGTAACACCAAGGGTAAGGGTAAGAGCCTGCCATAAACCGCCCCCCAGCAATGCCAGGACTTGCCATTAGCATGAGTTCCCCCACCCCCCACCCACACCCACACCCTGCAATTGGAGAAGCCGTGCTGGCCTTGCTGTTTGCCTGCTGTGCCCCCCCCAGCTGCCCCCCTGCAACGCCAGAAGCCATGCCTACCTTGCTCCTCCTCCCCTCTTTCATTGGAGCTGAGTTGCGAGCCAACCTGTCTTTGTGAAGTCCCCTTGAAGCACCCCTCCCTCCCTTCCTGCCCCCCCTCCCCAAGGCACTCTCCAAGGGCCCAAAACGTGCAGAGCAGCTGCAGTACTTTTTTAAAAAAAATCTTGCATCACACACTGCCCCCCCCAGCCCCTGCAATCGCCCATCAGTAATCACATGCTGCCCCTGCAGCACTATTGCTTCTGCCTGCCATCCGATTGGCTGGGGGCTATTTGTCTGGAGGGTCAAGAATGCCTCCTTCTTGACAAAAAAATAGAGAAAGTTCTTGTTGACATATTTCTCTTGCATTTGACATTTAATAATGGTGTTTTGTGAGATTTTGGGCATAAGCATTGATGATAAGCATTATATTTGATTATGTAACTGAAAAACAAACTGGGGGTGTAGCATTTATGGTTCCCTCTTGTATCATTTCAACAGCATCGTCCATATATTTGGCAGAGATGGAGGAAAGTACTTGCTGCCGAGTGTGATAGTTGTGGTAGAGGGCATTAAGACTTGCATAGTGGGGAATCAAAGGGGTCAAAGAATAAACAGAGTGTGCTTCTGTAGTCAGTTCATTCTCAAAAATAGTCAAAAAAGTATTAAGAAATCAGAATTGTAGTGGCTGCTGATTGTCAACAGTGAGTTGTAGAAGAGCACTGCACTGTGTGATTAGTCCCTAGCATAAAAGCCAGCCATGGAGAGTATGAATGGGCAGTTAAAGAAACTCAAAAAGTTTAAACACTAGGCTTACTCTACATATCCTTTTAATTAACACATACTTGGCAGTTTGCTTAGTGACCTTGGGTGGATGTTTATGTAAAAATTACCTCGAATCTGGAACCAGAGGTTCTCATTTCATCAATCCTTAGTTATGTGTTTTCAGCATTCTTGCTATGTAAATTCTAGCACCCAATGTTATTCCCACAGCTTCAGCTCAATGTATTAGCCCTCATCTAACTCATAACTGCAACTAGGCATCTATTTGGGACATGCATCACATCTCTTGATTCAGACATCATGAAGTTGTTTAAAAATTGGGTGTCATGCACATACTGATGTCCCTTTGATTGAAAATTCCTGAAGATCATCCTTAGTGGTTTCATATAGATAAGAATATTTGAAACAAAATGCCTTGGGGAACCCCACAAATAACTGCCAGCATGGCATAGTCACCCAATTATCCTTGAAACTAATTCCCTGTAGGTAGACACTTGAACTACCATAAAGCATATCTCCAACTCTCTATCATGGAGATAATTCAGAAGGATACCAAGTCACTGAGTATAAAAAGCCCCTGGGAAATCAACAAAGGTGTATTTCCTCTGAATGTTTCTGCACACATCAAAGTGACCAAAGTTCAAAGTTCAAGTTCAAAGCCTTTATTTTCATTGTACATCATGTGTACAATGAAATTGGTTTAGCCTCTACTGGTGCAGTCCATTCAAGAATACAAGACAATATGAATAATATAAAGAATAATCCTTATACAAGTGGTTAGGGGAAAAAACTTAAGTCATATATTTCCATATGTATGGCATATTCTGTGCGACATGTATATTACTGGTGTATGATCTTGTATCATGGTATATACATATTACATACTACACTGGCACCAGTGAAATTCGTCATATTAATCTGTTTGTGGTGCTATATTATGTTTAGGAGTCTAACAGCTCATGGGTAAAAGCTGTTTTTAAACCTGTTTGTTTGACTAGCTATATTTCTGTGTCTTCTGCCCAATGGTAAAAGTGAAAAGAGACACAGGCCAGGGTATGAATCATCCCTAAGTATCTTCCTTACTTTGCTGAAACAGCGAGACCTGGTGATGTCATCCAGTGGTGTTAGGGGGCAACCAATGATTTCTTGTGCCAAGTTAATCACTCTCTGTAGTGCCTTCCTGTTCATGGCTGTCAAACCAGTGTACCATACTGTTATATAGTATGTGAGGACACTTTCTATCATGGACTGGTAGAAAGAAGTCATCAGCCATTGTTCCACCAAAGAAACCAAAGCTGATTCAGTCCTAAAATTAGGGCTAAACTCAGACTAAAACAGATGAAAATATTCTATTTCTTCCAATAATGTATGCTGCTGCAAGGACATTTCTCTCTTTACTTCCCAGTCTTTCATCAAAGGATGTTCATTATTGGGGGATAGTTATCATAAATCTTTCAATCCAGAGAGGGGCTTCAGGAGTAGACTCTACAGTTTCTCTAAACTCAGTGACACTTTATGGAGAGATGTATCCTCTACACCCTGGATCAATCCAATCATCACTCCTTGGTTTCATCAAATAAACGTCAAAAGAAGCATGAGATAAGCTGAAAACCTGTAAGTTTCTTGTCCACACATTTTTAAAGTTAAATAATTTAAGAGTCCCACCATATAAGTAGGTCAGATAGTGTCCCTTGTACAACTTTCTTAGAACCAAACCAATTACTGCAAAATTTCTGAAGAAGTTTGTGAATGCCATTTTGGAGAAATAATGAAGGACAAGTTCAATGCTAAAGGACTGGAAAAGTATAAATATTTTAACTCCAAAAATTGGGGGGGGGGGAGTATGGGCAGCATATAAATTTAACAAGCAAGCAAATAGTTTTGTCAGCTTAATACTAATATTGGATAAAATTTAGGCACATTCAGGATCAGATTGGACTCTGACTGGGCAGAATCCAATGGGGAGACTGGGGTAGGTCTTGAGAGTAATATCTGGGTTGAGTTTGACCCTGTTTCTGTCAAGGAAGTGGACAGAATTATGGGTAAACTTGGTTCCTCCACTTGCTTATTGGATCCTTGTCCCTCCTGGTTGGTTTAGGCTGCCAGGGGGGTGACTAGAGACTGGATCCAGGCAATTGTCAACGCTTCATTGAAGGAGGTGGTGGTTCGACCTCTCCTCAAAAAGCCTTCCCTGGATCCAGACTCACTTAATAACTATCGTCCCATCTCCAACCTTCACTTCATTGCGAAGGTTGTTGAGACTGTGGTGGCGCAACACCTCCCACAGTTCCTGGAGGAAACGGAATACCTTGACCCGTACCAATCGGGCTTCTGACACGGGCACAGCACGGAAACGGCATTGGTCGCTCTGGTGAATGATCTCTGGCGGGCTCGGGATGGGGGTTGTTCCTCCATCCTGGTCCTACTTGACCTCTCAGCGGCTTTTGATACCATCGACCATGGTATCCTACTGCAGCGACTTGTGGGGTTGGGGGTGGGAGGCACTGTTTTACAGTGGTTCTCCTCCTACTTCTCAGGTCGCTTCCAGTTTGTATGGGTGGGGGGGGCAGAGGTCCACCCCGAGGCCCCTAAATTGTGGGGTGCCTCAGGGGTCAGTTCTCTCCCACCTGCTCTTTAACATCTATATGAAGCCGCTGGGTGAGATCATTCGTGGCTTCAGGGTGAGATATCATCAATATGCTGATGATACCCAGTTATACATCTCCACCCTAGACCACTCCAGAGATGCCCTTTCCGTAATGTCCCATTGCCTGGAGGCGGTGTGGGCCTGGATGGGTAGAAACAGATTCAGACTCAAACGCCTCCAAGACTGAGTGGCTGTGGATGTTGGCATCTCGGGTTTCAGAGACCCCATCACTTTTGATGGGTGGGGAAAACTTGCCCCCGTTGATAGGGCTCGCAACTTGGGTGTCCTCCTGGATGCTCGGCTGTCCCTAGAAGACCACCTGACGGCCGTGACCAGGGGGGCCTTCGCACAGGTTCGCCTGGTGCGCCAGTTGCGCCCTTTCCTGGACCGAGATGACCTTTGCACTGTCACTCATGCCCTGGTTACTTCCCGCTTGGATTACTGCAATTCCCTCTTCATGGACCTGCCCCTGAGATGCACCCGGAGACTCCAGCTGATCCAGAATGCAGCCGCACGGGTTGTTATGGGAGCCCCTCGTTACTCCCATATAACACCTCTCCTGCGTGAGCTGCACTGATTACCAGTGGTTCTCCGGGTCCGCTTCAAGGTGCTGGTTCTCACCTATAAGGCCCTACATGACTTAGGTCTGGGATATTTGCAGGACCTTCTCCTGCCTGCCTCTCACCGTCCTGTTCGCTCACATAGGGCTACTCTCCTCAGGGTTCCGACGGCGAGCCAATGTTGTCTGGCGGCACCCAGGGGTAGGGCGTTCTCTATGGGTGCTCCCACCCTCTGGAATGAGTTGCCTACTGAGCTCCGGATGGCTCCTGATCTCCGCTCCTTCCGTCAGGACCTGAAGACTTGGCTGTTCAAGCAAATAGTCTGACTCTGATTCTGGGTTTTATTATTTATTATTTATTAGTTAATTTGGATTAAAATGGGATTTTGTTGTACATGTTTTTAACATGTGTTCGCCGCCCTGAGTCCTTCTGGAGAAGGGCGGCATATAAATACATGAAATAAATAAATAAATAAATAAATAAATAAATAAATAAATAAATAAATAAATAAATAAATATTAGTAAGCAATCAGTTTGTGAGTACTTAGAATAAATTCTTGATCTGGTCTGACATAGTGACAGGATTAGTTGACTTTGTGTATGCTGGCAACATAAGCATCACATTCAACAAAGCATTCAACAAAGTCTTCTATGAGATTGTAGTAAAGAAGATGCTAAAATATAGGCTAAACTATAGATACCATAGATACCAAATTGGTTGAACAATGATACCCATACTCTTTGACATATCCAAGGGGTTTATGTCAGTGGCTACGTTCAAGCTAGAATGGATAAATAGCATTCCATACGGTTCTTTTTTCAAACACCGTATTTAGAAATGACTTGGATGACAGGCTAGGAAATATGATTATCACATATGCAAAGCACACAAGTATAGAGGAGATAGAAAAGAACTTTAAAAATAATAGAAGGATCAGGAAAATCTCAAAACTATTGGGTAGCAGTATATGGTCCAACTTCTAGACTACCTAAATCCAGGCACCATATTTTAGGAAAGACATTGACTAACTAAAATATGTTTAGTAAGGGGAGGAAAAGTAATGAAAAACAGTTGAATTATTAATTACCATATTAGTTATCAGTAGTAAAGAACAGAATATTGTGGAGACATGTGAAAGCTGTCCTTAATCTGAAGGGTTATCATGTACAAGATGGATGGGTTGTTTAGAGTTGTTCCAAATGACAGCCACAAGAAACGAATTACAAGGATATAAATTTCAGTTGGATAAAAATTTCTCAGTGGCAAGAGCTGTTCACCAGTAGAAAAGATTGGCTCAAATGGTGACCGACTTTCCACTGGAGATGCTTAAACAGAATGTGGATGCCAATTTATCTGGGATGCTGTGGTTGTGGATTCCTCCAGTGGACATAGTGATTACATCCAACACTGCAACCTTTATATTTATAGCTGGACATGTCACAAGATACTGTATCAAAGCAGTGAAAATTTAACATGAAGGTGTCTTTTAAATTACCAGTACTTGCAAATCTGTCACAGCAGGCTTCAAAAAGATTCAATACGGGATTGTCTGGGACAGATGATAGTAGACTCTTAACCATTCAAAAGAATTTTGCTGAATTGTTACTTTCAACACTCAGTTGAATTGCAAAGTAGCCTTCTCTGCATCTTTCATTTTCAGGCAAGAGACCAAGGCAGGTTTGCATGCATGTCCAGCAGGCCCCATTAGTGGTGCCACATCCCATGTACAGTGAGCACCTCAAGCACCAGAAATCTATAATACACTTGGTATATAGAAGGTTGGTGTCTGGTAATATCTGCTATGCATACAATCATAACTGATTAAGCAGTTATATTAATACTACAGAGACTATACCATAGCTAATTAAATAGCAATGTTGGCTATTAATAGACATAAAGGTAAAGGTAAAGGAGTCCCTGCAGATTTTACTCTGTTAGTCATTGCCGACTATAGGGGGTAGTATTCATCTCCACTTCAAGACCGTTGAGCCAACACTGTCCAAAGACATTTCTATGGTCATGTGGCCAGCATGACATCACAGAGTACGGTTACCTTCCCACCAAAGTGGTACCTATTTATCTACTAGCATTTGCATGCTTTCAAACTGCTAGGTTGGCAGAAGCTGGAGCAAGGACAGGAACTCAGCCTGCCACATGAAGCTCAGATCTTCAACCTGGACTGTCAACTTTCCAGCCATCAAGCCCATTAATAGACAGTACATTTTATTTTATAATTTGTTTTCTATTGTTGTCAAATGTAAAATATCTCAGTGAATTGTATGTATTTTGTACTCCTGTTTTATATAAAAACATCAAATAGGATCCAATATAATACATACATAAACTTTACTGCAATCACAGATTAGTGTCTAATATTCATTACATTGCTTCAGTTAGTAATACAAAGTAACAATACTGTGAGTCACATAAACTTTCACAAAATCAATATACAACAATAAAAGGAAAAATTGCTGACTTCCACCTTTTGACATCTTTCTCCTCACTGAAGACCCTATCTAACAAGTTGTCAAACAAAATTTTGCTACTGACTACTCCTCCAATTTTCCATCCACACCAAAATATAATCTACATATTGAATATAATTTACCTATTAGACTACCTGCTATTCTAGACAATCCAAGACTAGCCAGCCCTTTATTAAATAGAAAAGGAAAAAGAGAAGTAACTATTGGAAATAGGGGTGCTAATAATTCTTTTTCTTTTATCCCTATAAGTAAAGTTACCTGGTTAAATTACTTATAGTTTCAGTAAGACTGTGATATCTGTTCCCTGCATGAAAGGGGAAGAAATTATTGCTGATTGGACTGCTGTGGGACGAGTCAGGTAGCAAATGAGCTATTCCAGAGTAGAATAATATATTAATGCATATCACATTTTGGCCCCCTCTCCAATTTGGTAGATCTCTGGGAGTTTTATTGCAACAAGTTTAAAAATATAATGAAGCATTTGATTCAGAACAACAAAGTTAATCTATATATCACTGTACATAATATACTCTACAACACCTCTAGACTCAGATTTCATATTCTCTAACAACTACATATCAACTGGGTACTGAGAGGTACAGGCAAAACAATCTTTAATTCCTTTACCAACAAATTTACCAGTGTCTCGAATGCCTGTCTTCTTCAGGGAAGTATGGAACAAGACAGAGAACTAGAGATGTTGTCCAGTACACCCTGCTGTCAGACAGCTTTCCTACCAGGACTACTGAAACAGCCCTGAGACTGATATGACTCAGGACCTCACTGCCTCCATGACAACTAGGGACAAAACTAAGTTAACAGTTGGCCCATCATTCTCTCTCTTTTGGATAAGGTAAATTAAATAGTGGCATCACAGCTCCAAAAGATTTGGATTAAAATAGGTGATTGAATATGTTTCAGTCCTGATTCAAGTTTCAGTCTGGTAGATGGTTTATATCTAGAATAGTTAGTGGTGTTTGAGAGTATGACCTCATTGGTCCTCCAACTGGTTTTTCAATGCTACTGATAAAAATATTATCTTGAGAGGTAGATTGAGAAGACAATGCTTTATCATGATCTACAGTACTTGTATATTCTATTTGTCAGGTTGTTTCAAAATACTACTTTGGGTAGGTCTCTATGAATAATTGTAATGGAATGTGTGAATGACTTTGGGGAAAGGGGGAAGCAATGCTGCCTAGGAAACAATCAGACAAGAGAGGCAGGAGACCCAGTGTTTTAATGGTCGGAAAAAGAAAGGATCTGCCCTAATGGATTAAGTAATTAACAGTGGTGGCAGGACCTTTTCTGCTGCCACACTTGCAAAATCCTGTTACAGCCTTATAATAATGTAGAATTAATTCATTCAGTCATGTCTCCTATCTGGGTTACTGGGAAGGCAGAAAATAATGTTACCTATGATGTTAAACTCCTAGGAAAAATGAACAGCAGTATACACACATACCCTATCTTTAGTCTATCCTCAAGTGATGTGGCAGTAAATATCGTGAACCAATGTCTGCAAGTAAAACAGATCTCAAAGCATGAAAATAATTTTGAACAAACTGGAGGTGTGCCTTCTGAAGGATAAGACTGATCCAAATTTGGTGATTTATCCATCTTGAATGGAGCAGCATTCTCTTGAAGGAGTAGGTGGAATTGGGAGCATTTGATACGCAGGCAATTAGAATGGGTTGCAAAGTATTCTTTGAGTTTCGAATGTTACCCCAACACTATCATTTCTGAAGTATGCTAACTTGGTCAAAGTGATGGTTGTCACCTTTCAATTAGATTAACACACTGCAAGGGTATTTCAGAAGATCCTCCAAAAATTAGAGATTATCTAAAATATGGCAGCCAGAATTTTGAGTAGTTGCTAGGAAAACAGAGCATATAACAGCTTTCCCATTTCAAATTTATTGGTCAGCAGTGTATTCTTAGGAATAATCCAAAATACCTGTGTTTCCCAGAAAATAAGACCCGGTCTTATTTTCTTTTAGGCTCTGAAATAAGCACTAGGGCTTATTTTGGGGGATGTCTTATTTTTTCCTATGTAGGTCCACTTGTCAGGGTTCCAAGTAACACCCCAACAAAAGAAAACTCTGAGACTAGAAGTGCCTCAAAGTTCCATTTTATTAGAGATATCATATTGGCACATCTGGGAAAACCCGAATCTGAAAGCTTCCAGGTTTTCCCCACCCAAAAGAAAGTCCAAGTCCCTTCCCCTGCACCCACTTGTCCATCACTTGGTCCAATCAATGCATCATCCCAACTGGGGGTAAGGCTTATATTAGGTGCATGTGTAAAAACATGCTAGGGCTTATTTTTGGGATAGGTCTTATTTTCAGGGAAACAGGGATACTTATGATTTTAAAGCCCTAAACAGGTTGGGACCAAAATAATGAAATATCAGTAATTTTCTCATGACTTGGTCTGTGCTACATAGTAACTAAAAAGTTCTAAATATACCTCCTCTCTTCAAGCAGAGTAGTATCCATACAGCAGGATCTGATTAGTATCTACATTATCTACTTATTTAAAAAGGCAAACCACAGACAAATGGATATATTTCATAAGACATAATTATGAAAGTATGAATATGAAGTAATGATTATTTATTAAAGGAAAACAAAGTTAGTTGTGGAAAAGAAAAAAATGCTTCACAAATAATGTGGATAATCTGATATGTGATTTTTAATTAATGTAATCTTTTTTAAAAAAGTCACAAGTTGACTGAACTTTGGTCAATTTATCATTCAAGATCAACTGTATACTTAAAATCTCTGCTTTATTTGCAAGTGGGATGGCATGCATTCCTTTGGAACGAAAAATATAAAATACATGGTTACTTTAGAAGACACATACTAAGGAATGCATTGCTACAAATTTGGATCAAGATTAAAAAATAACATTACACAAAAATACCAATTTGGATTTCACCTATAGAAACATTAAAGCATCCAAATTTAACTGAGTAGGACAAGATAATAAGATATAGAGATATATTAAAAGAACAAGGAAGTCTGAAAACAAAACAGGAATTGGAACAAGATCTAAATAGAGAAATCGATTGGTGGACATATACGAAAATTCGGTCAAAATATAAAGAAGACACAAAATTAAATGCGATACATCCTGAACAAAATGAATTGAACAAAATTATATAAGGGACGGAGGAGAAATTAATCAGTAGAATATACAAATTTTATAAAATGGAAGAAGAAATAGTTAAGGATACAATGATTAAATGGGCAAAAAACTTTAATCACACAATAGAATTGGAGAAATGGGAAAAAATGTGGCAAATAAATACAAAACTAACAATGTCCACAGCATACAAAGAAAACCAGCTGAAGATGTTTCATAGATGGCATCTACCCCCGGCTAGACTTGCAAAGATGTTTACAAGTAAATCTCCAATGTGTTGGAAATGTAACAAGAGCTACGGAACATACTACCACCTCTGGTGGACATGTCCAGCTGGAAAGAAGTTCTGAGCTAAAATTAAAGAATGGCTAGAGAAAATAATAGAACAATCTATGAACGAAAAACCAGAGACATTCTTATTAGGGATATTTACGGAAAAATACACCAAGGAAATAAAATATTTGATCTTATACATTGTAACAGCTGCCCATATAGCATACGCACAAAATTGGAAAAAAGAAAATATACCAGCAGAAGAAGAGTTGATAAAAAAAAATCTTAAAGTGTGCCAAGATGAATAAATTAACAAAAGAGCTTAAAGAAAAAGAGGATACGGAATATTATATAATCTGGCACAAATGGTATAAGTGGCTGGAGAATAGGAATAGGAATAATGGAGAAGAAAAATAGGGGTGAAATGTAAAAAAAGGAAAGAATGAATATGTCAATGTATAGAAAATATAAAGTTAATAGGGGTCTTAATAAATACACTGTAATTAAAAGAGAGAGGACAAGAAGAAACTGGAATAATATAAAGGGAAAAGGGAGAAAATGTAAATACTAGAAGATCATCACGAAATAGCTGTTAAGAGAGTATATATATATATAAATGTTGTATGTCTTGTAATATCATTTTATGTTATAATAATAAAAAATTTAAAAAAATCTGCTTTAAGTTTAATGTTGAATAAAAAACGAAGTGGTCAATTAATTTTGGTCTAAGTGGTATGTAAACTATACAAATTCCCTTTATTAATGTTATGACAGTAAAAGTCATACTGTCTACCAAGTCTTGTATCTAATTTGTTATGAGTATTTACAGGAAAATGCTATTACTGCAAGAGACTAATCTGAAGAGCAAAAGGAACTTAAATGAGATATTCTTTACAGTATATTATAGACATACATTCTAGAGCCCCTTGCTCCAAATGTATATATATAAACCAAATGTTTATATATAGCTTTAGGACTTAGATAAAAACTCTCATATTAATTGCACTATTAATTATTATTAGCTTATATTTTATTGAAAATTATACTTTTATATTAAACATAGAGAGAAGGGGGTTTAAATATCTTCCTTTATTCATTGTTCATTAAATCATCAATTTTTGTATTTTTTGTTGAAAACACTTATCAGCTGTAATGCTTAACATTCTAGCTATAATACTTATAGCTAAAGCTTCCATATGCTAGAATTATAAAAATAAAAATAGGAAATACTAATATGTGTAACACTGAGACGCTCTGCATATAAAATATAAGCATTCCATCTGATCAGAACTCTTCTTGCACTGTTGAAATAATTCTGGCATTAATGCTAGATTCAGGATGGAACAAAAACAAAAACAAAAAAAGAAATTCCTGATGCAACAATTAGGGGTCTATTCTGTCAAGTTCTAGGAATTCTCACATTTTAGTTCTGTCACAATGTTTGTCTTTTGCCAAGTGGATGCATATTTCCACTTCTTGTTCTGCCCCAGCTACGGACCCCAAAGAACGCAGCACACACAAACTCTATACAAAGCTTATTTTACTCAAATAACTTAGTCTTTATCATTCAAAGGCTGTTAATGAACTGTCTTAACAGCCTACCAGAATTCTAAGATAAGGTAATCAGTCTTACTAGCGTTGGCAGAAAGCTCAGGAGCAATTTTGCAGACACGAAGGAGAGTGAACTAAAGTTGTTCTCTACAGCTTGTTGCAAGCAGTGTTCCTTCTTAAATAGGCTAAGGGAGTGGCCAATTAGCCCCAAGCTTTACTCTTGAGGAGACCTCCTCCTGAGGAGCCTCTCCTGCCTTTTGGCAGCTCTGCGCGCCCGTGCATTGAGAAAAGGCTCCTCCTCTTCGTCCTCTTCACTTAAAGGAGCTTCTGGAGGTTCTGAAGGCCCTGGCTGAATCCCTGCCTCTGGCACCACATCTTCTCCAGCCTCCTCACTGTCCGACTCAAGCGCCAGCTGCACAGGCTGCTGGCGCAGCACCACACCAGCCTCCTCGTTGTTGGAATCAGCTACAATCTGCACAGGCTGCTGACGGGCCACAACACTTCTTCCTTGTGGTCTCCCATCCTGTTTCTCAACTTTATTCCCTATGCTATGTTTTACAAGAAGCTGATTACAACATATCGCCCAGACTATCTTACTTTACAGTGTTACATTATGAGATATACAGTAAAGTACCCAGGATGTATGCTCCGATTTCCATGTTCAGTAGCTGCCTCCAGTCTACAAATCTTTTGTATGTGGCAGTGTTTTTAGGAACTCTAAAATTATGACTTTAGTCTTTTAGTTTTTCTGACATTTTCTTATTTTCTGATGATGTACTTTCCCCTATATCTTCTTAAAGCCGAACAAGCTATATAGGATGTTAAAACTCTCAGAACATTTCTTGCCCTCTTTAACTACTGAATAAAAACGTTTTTATAATGAATGAAAATATTCTTACTAAATAAAAGATTTTTAAGTTAAGTGTCTCTTTTATCCACCTATCAGCCTTATTCACAAAAGTTTACATCAAAACTTCATGTCTCTTATTTATTTTCATATGCAAAGAAATTAAGAGGACTCCAATAACCTCTCAAAAATCCATTCAAATGAAGCATTCATGATTGTATTTGTGCTTAATATACTATTGTGGCAATACCAAGAAAGCAGGAAAACAATTTTGTTGTCTGATACATTCTGAAAAATGGTCACGGGAAAGGTATAATACCAACCTTGTTATTTTAAAAATGAAAGCAAAATACTAACACAAGGATTCAAATCCAAGATACTAAATATCTTATATCCATATTGAATATATGTATGCTATATACTATGCCAGAGAATCTGAAAACTACATTAAGAGAAGTTTATAATAGGGTCCAACAAAATTGGACTCCATAGCACTGAATTATATATGCTTTTAAAACATTAGAACATTTTTATATAAAAGATAGGCACATTATTTCAGATTTCTTACCTGTAATGCACTATTCAGGAAGCAGCTATTTTGTCCTGGCTCATTGCTGAGACCTTTACTTGGTGCTATAGATGTTGTATTTCGTGGAGTAAACATGTCTTGCACACCACCCTGTCCCACAGAAAAATAATTTCTCTTCCAAGACATCTTTCACATTTGGATATGCAATATAAAACTGGTTCTATAGGTGTGTCTGTGGCTTAAAGATTCAAAATCAAAACTAAGTTACACAATGCTAAAATATAAAACTTCCTCCACATTCCTCAGTGGTATCTCATGAAGTGACATGAACGCCGTATTTCTTTTAAATCCAGAAATAATACTGCAATATTGTTACGGTAATAAGCTATGACAGGAAAACATCTTTGTATCTGAAAAAAATGGGAGGCAAACTAAAAAAAAAAAATAGTTTTTCCAAGAATGATCATAATGAAGTCCTATATCTAGTGTAAAAAGTTTATTCAGAGTGTAAAACATATTCAAAAATACTAAAAACCGGAAAAATAACCTTATGTTCTATTGTAATTTCTGTAGACTAATAAGCAGGCAAAATGAAGTAAGAAAAAAAAAACTAGCAACCAAAAAGCTTGTTATTCCTCTGTCATTTTCTTCCTGGAATATTGGTACAGGCAGCTTCACTTTTTATAAGCAAAACAAGCAGAGATTCAATACTGTCTTTTAATTCAGGCAGAGAGGATCTTCTTGGTTCCTGTAATTTCCTCAGCAAGACTTAAGTGGTATCTTCTGTTCTTCCTTTTCTTGTGAGCAGAATGTCTAGTTGTGGCAGAAAGAGAAAGAAAGAAAAAGAGAGAGAGAGAGGGAGAGAGAGAATATTGCGTAATTTAATTAATGTCTTAGTTTTCTTCTACCAAGATCAGCAGTCCCTCACCTCGCCCCAGAAACTCAGGAACAAAGTCAAAGGAACGGAAAACAAAATCCCACCAAATGACCAAAGAAATATAATAATTACACTTTTCCATAAATAGTACTAGAACAGGTTAAATGTGATGAATTTGGATAACAGTAAATGATAAGTAAAAAGTGGTGTGTATTTTACTGAATTGGTTACATTTGTTGCTATGATAACAAAAACATATTTTTAAAATCAAAGTTGATTGAGTCAAACATATTATATTACACCATTATCAGTTAGTAGGAATGATTGTTGATTGAGATTCTTTATTTGGTCCTGAAGTACAGTAAGAACTACAGCAGCAGAATGCACAACCAAACAAAACAAGAAACATCCTTCTTAAATACTTCTCTTATAAGGAAATTTTAAGATAATTACATATACTTGTAGAAAAATGGGAACATTTCACAAAAATATTAATAAACTATGTTAAGTATGTGGACTTGCTTTGGTTAACACAACAGAGGGCCTGTATAATATATTTATTTTGTGAATATTCTTATTTTTAGACTACGGTTTACATACAGAGAATTGATATTCATTCCATCAATTAACAGAATGCATGTAATTAAACCAGAGACTGAATCTATACAACATGCAAAGTCAATTTGCTTAACTATGGTTTGATGAATGTAATTTGCTTCACACATCATGCATGATGGGTTTATGTATCAAACAAAATAAAAAATGTTTGGTTTTTATTTGCTATATTGTATAAATTATGACATGGATTAATATGTACAAATTCAGCCAAGTATACTTTATTAAAGTATATATATATATATATATATATATATGATAACCCGGCGTTCCCCGGGTATTTATTTATCCCAATCCTGTATTAGACAGGAAAAGCCATCGCTCACTGTGGTGAGAATTAGAGACCTAATTGCCCTGGCCAACAGCCTGGGAAAAAATCTACAGGGAACAGTCTTTGAGGTGATTATCTGCATTAGCAGGCACCTCCCCCGACAACTTGCCCTCTTTGCTTGAAGCTGAGGGCCTAGGGGGTTTATTTTTGTTTGTTTGTTTAAGAACCAATCCCCCTTACCAGAGGGAGCTCCCTTGTGGAGTACTGTGAAGCTATTACCATGGCAACTCCATGTGATGTACATTAGAAGCCATTTAAAGGCACAACAGGCTGTATCTTAACAGAACTTGAATACAAAATGCACACTATCACTGTCAAAAGTACTGTGATTTGACACTATAGATATAATTCATTCCTTTTCATTTCAGCAGCCCAGGTGTTCCAGAGTTATGCTGGAACACACACACACACCCCAAGGGGTATTAGAGGTGTCTTACCCACACAGTATTTTTTTCCAGAGAATAAGTCATCTGTGTAGCAAGTTTGATTAAAATTGCTGGAGGTTTTTGAGCGTTATGCTGGAACACACAAACATGCACACATCGAGGGGTGTTAGGGTATGTTACCCCCACAGTATTTTTTTCCAGAGAGTAAGTCATCTGTGTACCAAGTTTGGTTAAAATTGCTCAAGGCATTCCAGAGTTATGCTGGAACACACAGACATCCCGAGGGGTAATTAGGGGTGTGTTACCTCCACAGTATTTTTTTTCAGAGAGTAAGTCATCTGTGTACCAAGTTTGGTTAAAATTGCTCGAGGCGTTCCAGAGTTATGTTGGAACACACACACACACACACACACACAAGGGGTGTTAGGGTGTGTTACCCCCACAGTATTTTTTTCCAGAGAATAAGTCATCTGTATACCAAGTTTGGTTAAAATTACTCAAGGCATTCCAGAGTTATGCTGGAACACACAGACACACACAGACATCCCGAGGGGTATTAGGGGTGTGTTACCTCCACAGTATTTTTTTCCAGAGAGAAAGTCATCTGTATACCAAGTTTGGTTAGTTTAGTTTAGTTTAGTTTATTTGATTTGTATACCGCCCTACTCCCGAAGGACTCAGGGCGGTGAACAGCCAACAATAAAATACATAAATACACAAAATTTAAAAACCCGATAAAATCAAATTAAACTTTTTGGCCCAGACAAATTAAAATACCCCAATAATTTAAAAAACAGATTAAAATTTACATATTTAAAAAGGGAAGAGATCAGGCCAAGCCCGCTTGATGGAATAAAAAGGTCTTCACAGCACGGCGGAAGGAGCGCAGATCCGGGATCCTCCATATCTCCGGGGGGAGCTCATTCCAGATCGTAGGTGCCCCCACAGAGAAGGCTCTCCCCCTAGGGGCCGCCAGTCAACACTGTTTGGCTGATGGCACCCAGAGGAGTCCCTCTCTATGAGAGCGTACTGGCCGGTGGGAGGCTATTGGTGGTAGTAGGCGGTCCCGTAAATAACCAGGCCCTAAGCCATGGAGCGCTTTAAAGGTGGTAACCAAAACCTTGAAGCGCACCCGGAAGACCACCGGGAGCCAGTGCAGCTCGCCCAGGAGAGGTGTTACATGGGAGCGCCATGTCGCTCCCATTACCACCCGCGCGGCCGCACTCTGCACCAGTTGGAGCCTCCGGGTGCTCCTCAAGGGGAGCCCCATGTAGAGAGCATTACAATAGTCCAGGCGGGAGGTGACGAGGGCATGAGTGACCGTGCGTAACGAGTCCCGATCCAGAAAGGGACGCAACTGGCGAATCAGGCGGACCTGATAAAAAATCCTCCCGGTCACGGCCGTCAAGTGCTCTTCTAAAGACAGCCGTGAATCCAGGAGGACGCCCAAGTTGCGAGCCCTCTCCATGGGGGCCAATGATTCGCCCCCAATAGTCAGTGATGGCGTCAACTGGCTATATCGGGACGTCGGAAACCACAGCCACTCGGTCTTGGATGGGTTGAGCCTGAGCCTGTTCCTCCCCATCCAGATCCGTACGGCCTCCAGGCACCGGGACATCACTTCAAGGGCATCGTTGGGGTGATCCGGGGTGGTGATGTACAGCTGGGTGTCATCAGCGTACTGATGGTACTCCACCCCGAAACCACGGATGATCTCGCCCAGTGGCTTCACATAAATGTTGAACAGGAGAGGTGAGAGGACCGACCCTTGCAGCACCCCACATATGAGGGGCCTCGGGGTCGACCTCTGTCCCCCTGTCAACACAGACTGCGACCCATCAGAGAGAAAGGAGGAGAACCACCGCAACACAGTGCCTCCCACCCCTAACTCTTCCAACCGGTGCAGCATGATACCATGGTCGATGGTATCAAAAGCCGCTGAGAGATCTAACAGGACCAGGACAGAGGAGCACCCCCTGTCCCGAGCCCTCCAGAGATCATCAACCAACGCGACCAATGCAGTTTCCGTGCTGTACCCAGGCCTGAAGCCCGACTGGAACGGATCCAGATACGTCGTTTCATCCAGGTGCTGGGGGAGCTGTTGCGCAACCACACTCTCAACAACCTTCGCCACAAAATGAAGGTTGGAGACCGGACGATAATTTACCAACATTGCCGGGTCCAGGGAAGGCTTCTTGAGGAGAGGCCTCACCACCGCCTCTTTCAAGGCGGCAGGAAAGACACCCTCACCCAGCGAAGCATTTATAATCCCCTGGAACCAGCCTCGTGTGACCTCCCAAGAAGCCAGCACTAACCAGGAGGGACACGGGTCCAATAAACAAGTGGTCGCGTTCAGTCTACCCAGAATCCTGTCCACGTCCTCAGGGGTCACAGGATCAAACTCATCCCAGATAACATTCTCAAGACCTGCCCCAGTCCCTCCCCCTGAGACTATCCAGTCGGAGTCCAGATCTTCCCGAATCTGAGCGATTAAAATTACTCAAGACGTTCCAGTTATGCTGTCACCCCCCCCCCCACACACACACACACCGAGGGGTGTTAGGGTGTGTTACCCCCACAGTAATTTTTTCCAGAGGGTAAATCATCTGTGTATCAAGTTTGGTTGAAATTGCTCAAGCCATTCCAGAGTTATGCTGGATCGTATATATATATATGCATAGATCCTTTTTTATATATATAGATTACAACTAAGATGGGTCTTAATAAAAATCAAATCTACGATTAAATTTATGGTTTGTAAACCAGAATTGCTTGATCTTACTGATTTTGGCAAAACAAAGCAAAACATATTATGGATTAACCCAATATATCTACCCAACCACAGTGAAAATTATTTTTTACTAGATTGATTGCAGATACCATCCAAAATATTAGTTATTAAATCTCCCTAATCTTAGCTCCATTTTGTTTAAGCATCAGTCTTCCAATCACAGAATAGAATAGAATAGAATAGAATAGAATACGATTTTTATTGGCCAAGTGTGATTGGATACACAAGGAATTTGTCTTGGTGCATATGCTCTCTGTGTACATAAAAGAAAAGATACGTTTGTCAAGAATCATAAGGTACAACACTTAATGATAGGGTACACATAGGGTACAAATAAGCAATCAAATCATATTAGGAAACAGTCAATATAAATAGTAAGGATACAAGCAACAAAGTTACAGTCATACAGTCATTAGTGGAAGGAGATGGGTGATAGGAACGATGAATCAGCTTCTACTCTAGCAATTCTAAACCCTTCCCTATGTCCCAACCATATCTGGGAGACAACTAATGGGGACAAGAGAAATATCTTCTTAGTGGCCATACCAATTTTCCTGCTGGAATCCACTTTGGCCAATTGGCTGAGGGCCTCCTATTTAGGAAGGTATTCTTCCCAGACTGAATATACTTCATTATCCTCTTTATTGGCCCATTCTTTTTTTTTATTGAAAAAGTTTTACAATTACATTTTCTCCCCCGTTTCCCCCCCCTACCCCTCCCTAACCTCCCTAACCCTCCCTAGCCCACCCCTCCCACCCCGGACTTCCACAAAATATAATCCAAATCAAAATCCCCTTTTTATAAAACTTGAACCCCTCCACCCCCTGTATATTTTTCACATCTTCACAAAATTCAATTATTCTATCTCTATATAATACTTTCAGTTAAAAGCTATCTGATATTTCCTAGTTTGATATTTATTCTGCACATAATCTATCCACTTTTTCCACTCCCATACATAAGTCTCTTGTGAGCAATCTTTTAAATATGCTGAAATCTTCGCCATCTCTGCAAAGCTGGCCATCTTCAAAGTCCATTCATCAATAGTAGGCATAGCTTCATTTTTCCAATATTGACCTATCAGTAATCTCGCTGCTGTTATCATATACAATATCAACTTTGTTTCACCCAATGTAAAACCTTTAACTATACCCAATAAAAACAATTGTGGAGAAAACTGAATTTTTTTCTTCAAAATATTCTGCATAACCCACCAAATTTTTATCCAAAAAGCCTTCACTTTCTTACAAGTCCACCACACATGATAATATGTGGCATCTAGGCAATCAAATCTCCAGCATTTTGGTTGAACATTAGGGTACATGCACGACAATTTCTTAGGATCTAAATGCCATCTATAAAACATTTTATAAAAATTTTCCCTCAAATTCTGCGACTGTGTAAATTTAACATTCTAAACCCATATTTTTTCCCATGTTTCCAATATCACTGGTTCTGCAAAATTTTGTGCCCACTTTATCATGCAATCTTTAACCAATTCAGTTTCTGAATCCCTTTCTAACAAAACATTATAAACCCTTTTAATATGCATTGGACCTTTCTCTTTTATATGTCTAACCAATTCTTCCTCATGCATCATTATACCAGTTTTTTGGTCCTCTTTCCATCTCAATTGAAGTTGATTATACTGTAGCCAAGTTAAATTAATCCCTTCTTCCAACAGCGTTTCTAAAGTCTTCAGTTGCCATCTGCCCGCATCTGCAAAAAGAACTTCTTTATATAACCCCCCCCCCAAGTGACATTATATTTGTATTCCACATGATATGACCAAGATCCAGCCATAGCGGTATTTTGTAATCCCATTTGAGTCGGTGCTTCTTCCAAACTCTCATCAAAGAGTCTCTAAGTATGTGGCTTTTAAATATTTTATCCACTTTGTTCTCATAAAATAAGTAAGCATGCAACCAAATTCAAGATCAAAACTTTCTATATTCAATATTCCAGTCTTTTTCCTTCCAAACCAATCACTTGCTTGAGTCAAAGCTGCTGCTTCATAATATAATTGTAGGTTTGGAAGTTTAAGGCCTCCCCTTTCTGGAACATCTTGCATAATTTTCAGTTTCACTCTCGTTTTTTTCTCATTTCAGACAAACTTATTCAATCCTCTTTGCCATTCTCTCAGTTGTTTACCACTTTTAAGCACCGGAATCATTTGAAACAAAAAAAGAAATCTTGGCAAAATGTTCATCTTAATTGCTGTTATTCTTCCAAGTAAAGACAGCTGCAGTTTTTTCCAAGTCTCCATATCTTTCTGTACATCTCGCCACAACACCTCATAATTATTTTGGAACAATTTGATTCTGCAACTTGAACTCCTAGATATTTAACCTTTGGTACTATCTCAAAACCTGCCTTGCTTTCAAGTTCCTGTTTTCGATCTTGTGTCATATTTTTAACTATCATCTTAGTTTTTTTCTGGTTCAATCTAAATCCTGATACTGTACCATATTGTTCTATAATGTCTTTCATCTGGATTATTGATTCCATCGGCTGTGTTAGGGTAACTACCAGATCATCTGCAAATGCCCTTATTCTGTAGTCCACTTGCCTTATCACTATTCCTTTCAAAGTGCTCGAGTCCCATATTATATTCAACAAGACTTCTAATGTTAAAATAAATAACAATAGGGATAACGGACAACCCTGTCTTGTTCCTTTTTCAATATTAAAGTCTGTTGTCAAACTTCCATTAATAATAATCTGTGCCTTTTGTTCTTGATAAATTGCTGAAACCGCCTGTATAAATTGGTCCCCAAAGTCCATCTTTTTTAAAGTCTTTAGTAGAAAATTCCAGTCCACTCTATCAAAGGCCTTCTCTGCATCCAAAAAGACCAGCACTGCAGGGGTCTGTTTATTCTTGTCAAGATATTCCAGTAAATCTATAACTTGCCTTACATTGTCCTTCATGTATCTGCCTTCTATGAATCCCGCTTGGTCACAATGAATCACCTCTTGAATAACTGGCATCAACCTGTTGGCTAATACTTTTGCAAATATTTTATAATCATTATTCAGAAGAGATATTGGTCTAAAATTCTCAGGTTTTTTAGGACCTATTTGCTCTTTCGGTATCAATGAAATATAAGCTGTTTTCCATGATGGGGGTATTTTACCCCCTTGTTGTATGTTACAAAATAAGTCTTTAAGATGTTCAATCATTTCTGCTTGTAAGGTTTTATAGTACACCGCAGTTAAACCATCCGTCCCAGGAGCTTTAGCTGTTTTCAATTGTTTAATTGCGGCAATAATCTCCTCAACTGTTATAGGATAATTCATTCTCTCCTTTTGTTGACTGGTAATTTTTATAACTCTTTTATTCTCTAGATATTTCTCTATAAGTCCATTCTGTGTATCATCTTTGGCATATAGTTTGGTATAATAATCTACAAAAACTTCTTTAATTAATTTTTTTTGGGAAATTTCCTTCCCTCCAATATCAATACTATCAATAATCCGTGTACTCTGCTTCTTCCTTAGTGTGTAAGCCAACCATCTGCCCAGTTTATTAGCGTTGCAAAATGTGTTGTGTTTCGCAAATTGTAAATTTGTTGCTGTTTGTTCCGCCATAAGCATTTGAAATTGATCTTTCAAAAGTTTTATAGCTCCTCGTATTCTTTCATCTGTTGGGTTTTTTATAAGTAACTGTTCTTTATTCTTTATTTCTGCTTCCATTTCAGATCTTTTGTCGGTTCAATTTGTGTTTAGAGTTCATATGAATGAGTACCCCTCTCATATACGCTTTACTCGCGTCCCACACGATTTCAATAGGGGTACCCTTATTCAAATTCATTTCAAAAAATTCTTTCATCTGCTTTTTAAGTTCTATTATATTTTTTTCATATCTAAACAGATTTTCATTTAATCTCCATGATCTTCTCTCTGTCTTTCCCATCTCAATTTCTATCCATACCGGGCTGTGGTCGGTTAAAGTCCTTGGAAAAATCTTTGTTCTTTTTGTTTTGACAAGTAAGTCAGCTGATAGTAAAATAAGATCAATCCTAGAAAAGGATCTGTGTCTATCTGAAAAAAAAGTAAAGTCCAATTCTTTTGGGTTATGTATTCTCCAGATATCTTAGAAAAGATTTTGGATTTCTAGTGAATGAATTAAAAAAACAACAAATTCCATTTCGGTGGGATGCTCCAACTGGCATAATCTTGAGGTATAATGGAGAAAGATACCGATTAAACACTGTTGAGAAGGCGGAACAATTTTACTCTAATGTTTTTAAAGAGAATTCACCATCCCCACGTACATCTACTGTGTTGGAGATAAAGGAGAGTGATAAGGAGAAGCAATTCCAGCAAGAGATGGAAGAGCAGCTTAAGCAGGTGGAATCAGAGGCAATCGAAATGCAGGGAGCTACAGGAGGTTTTCTGGAGGAGCCCCTGCTAGACCTTCCTTCGAAAATTGTGATTGAACCACCTAAGACTACAAGAGAAGTGGCTTTGGACCTAGCCCGGATGTGTGAAGCTAAAGATCAGCGTATAACTCGAGCAATTTCTAAGCAACTTAAATAAAAACAACAACAGGAAAGGCCCAAGCCACAACAATATAAGAAAGGAGTCATGAGCAATATACAAGAATGTGAAGCCATGGGGGGAGCAAAGCTGAAGACTACCAATTCGGAAGATATTCGGCAATTCTGCTCGTCGCTTCAAAAAAATTTACATGACAATTAAGTTTTTATCTTGGAATGTGAACGGACTAAATTCACCACAGAAAAGGAAGAAATTATTTACATACTTGAGACAATTTAATAATGATATAATTTGCTTACAAGAAACTCATGTAAGAACACAAGATCAAAAATATTTGATAAATTCAAGATTAAGAACACATTTTATAGCCTCAAATTTGGAAAAAAAGAATGGGGTGGTTATTTATATAAATAAAAGACTGTCAGCTAAAATTATAGAAGCAGATGAAGGTGGTAGGTTTATAGCAATTGAACTGCACACAGCAAGTGGCCTAATTCTAGTGATTGGAATTTATGCTCCTAATCAACAACAGGATAATTTTTACAAAACTTTACATTCTAAAATATTGCAATGGGACTATAGATCTATTTTAATCATGGGAGATTGGAATGGAGTAATTGACTCTAAAATAGATAAAAAGAGTTCGGCGAAGTCAAGGATTAGACTACCACAGACTTTTTTTGACATGAAAGAAGATTTGGAATTTATTGGCCCATTCTTATCAGCTAATCTTTTGTAACTGATTTTGGGAAGGTATTGCTTTTGCTTTCTTTTAATCTTATACTAGGTTTAATTGTTACCCAGGATATAGTGTATTTGCACCAGAGGAACAGGATGTATATTTTAATAAAAAATAATCAAATTGATCACTTAATTACAAGGACATATTTTAGTATTAGATATCATTAACAATGACTAAAGGACCAATAGTTGTATATTTTTAAAATGCAACCAGATAAAAAAAATGTGCAGAAAATAAATCACTCCCAAAAAACACAGGTTCCCCTGAAATAATAGCTAGACTGACATCGTCTGGAGAAAAGATGAAATATTCCAAGAATATTCAGTTTTCCATATCCATACAAGTTTACCAATCAATGGAGGGACAGAGGGACAGCATATACACAAGTTGAAGAATTTCATATAAATGCAAAATCATAGGATTAAAAATCTGAAATAGCAATAGCACTTAGATTTATATACCACTTCATAGTGCTTTACAGCATTCTCTAAGTGGTTTACAAGAGTCAACATATTGCCCCCAACAATCAGGGTCCTCATTTTATTGACCTCGGAAGGATGGAAGGCTGAGTCAACCTTGAGCCAGTCAGGATCAAACTCCTGGCTGAGGGCAGAATTAGCCTGCAATACTGCATTCTAACTACTGTGCCACCACAGCTCCTGATGTTTTCACCTGATGGGCAATTGTCCCAGAAAGCAAATAGTGAGTGAGTTTTGGAAGCTAATGAAATTGCTGTGTCAATCCTGAGCCACTAATCAGCTGAGTATTTGGATGGAAAACAAAATAAAAGGAAACAGTAACTGAGGAGAAAGAACAAATCACCAGAAACTTCAAACTAATTAGAAAAAAAAAGAATATCCAAAGACAGTATCATAAGAGTAACACCTCCTCCCGCCATTCATCATTTCCAGATCTCAGGAACCACTGGGAAGCAGAATACCTTTAAACAGAAAACCCCCCATTATGCAGATTGGCTCCTAGGCAGCAGCAATGAAGAACCTCCATGAAGAAGCTGTGAAAATGGAAAAACAGCACTTTCACTCCTATATTATGATCCTGCTCAACTAGATTAATAAAAGACTCTTACTTTCCTTTTGTCATTTCCCAGCTGAGGAGAATGAACAAAACTTGATTTTAGAAAAGGAATTCAGTAAAAAAAAATGACAAAGGAAGTTTGGCTTGTATATTGAGTTGATACAGGGATACCAACAACTGCAAAACTCACCTTCAATTCTGCATACATTTTAGGCAATCTGTATTTAAAAAGTGTATACTAGTATTATTTGTTATTTTGTTTCAAATAAAGGCATGAATGGTATTCTATTTTTAATATACTATTTAAGTTTAGTTCTTTTTCTGATGGAAAACATTGGCAACATATTGGCAAATATTATATATATATAAATTATATATAAACCAAAGGGTAGGATTTTCTCCTCCCTGGGAGAGGTAAAGAAGAGATTATCGTGTGCTAGATATGTATTCAGTCTACATCTAGACTGAATTCCAAAGATCGTAATACAAAAAATGCAGATCTGGTTCTTTACAAAATTCACTCACTACTCGCTCATATACCTTTAATTTTATTTATCAGACGATTAGATTGTTAAATTCTCTTAATTTCTTGTGAACTAGGGAAGCATTAATGCACAGTTGGCAGAAGATCTTCTCCGTGCCTAAACTATTCATCAACATCAAACTAGTTTTCCAACATTCTTAAACCTGAATGTTCAAACCACTTCTAATGCCAGCATGACTCTTCACCATTCCAAGAATCACTTGATGTGCTGAATTTAATAATAATTTACATGTAAACTATAGATGTAATAATAAAAGAATAATTTATATACACACACACATACACACAATGCATTAAGATGGGTGTTACAAGTAATATGTAAAGAGGAAGGAAGTGGATTTTGCTTGAAGTACTCCACACTTTTGTAGGATTGCTTCTTGAAACGGCATAGACACACAAAAGAAAACTAGAATGTTGAGGTAAATGCAGTGTAAATTGCAATGTGATGTGTGTTTATAAGGAACAAGTGAAATCCATATTATTTCTGCTTCTGACAGGAGAAAAAAAATCCTTTCAGAACATATTATGAGCTTAAGGATTGGCACAACTCTTTCCCTCTTTTCACTGAAAATATGTACATGAGACTGTTGCTTGCTTCACTTTTTCACTCCAGAATATTTTTTTTGTAATTAAGTTAAGGTTGGCTCTGAAATTGACAATGTAGGTCTGGAATGACTTTGAACACTGTTATAGAAATAGAAAAGAAAGATAAAATATAATGGTGGATTTACATAATCGTGGGCATATAGAACTTATGGCTTCTCCTGGAACAGTATCTGTGGCCTTGGGGATCTTTGCATAAATTCATCTATGTGCCAATTGTACCCATTTCTGGACCTTATTCATTGTCATTTGTGCCTAGCCACTTCGCCAGTGGATTACTGCCACGCACTTTACATGAGGCTTCCAGAGTTAATTGTATGAGCTGCATTAGATCTCAGTTGTTTTCCAGGTGCAATTCAAGGTGTGGATAATCATCTTTAAAGCCCTACAAAGCAGGGTAGTTAGTGAGACTGCTCTTTACCCCATATGACCACCTCATTAGATAGGGGCACACTCAAGGTTCCCTTCCCTTAAATGCTGTCATCTGAGGTGACCTTAGCTCACATTTCTTCTGTAGCCACTGCAGCCCTTTGGAATAAACTCCCACCTTAGATTTGCTTCCTCCCCCCCCCCCCCCCACACACCCATTAAGCCTTCATTCTTTACTCAAGTACTCAAGTATCGGGCTAGGATGGAGTTGAGCCTGGAAGTCAATAGTTTGGTGGGAGGGCTGTTCTGATTTTTATTCTATTCTTTTTATTGGCTGTTATGAGTCACCTAGAATTACTAACTTGAGACAGGTGGCCATATACATTCTTTAAAGCAAATAAATCTGCCAAAAATAATTTTCCAAAAAGAAAAAAAGACGAAGGGCCAAGAAAACACTACATTAAATACAATTTAATTTGTATGCTGTTAGTATGGCTACTGTATGACCCTTTTGCCAATTAAAAAAATGACCATAATTTTTTGAAAGGGATACTCCCAGATTTGGGAGGTTGAATATACCGTTCCCCCAGAATAAGACATCCCCTGATAAGCCCAATTGGGCTTTTAAGCACATGGCAATAAGGCCAAGTGCTTATTTCAGGGTTCAAAAAAATATAAGACAGGGTCTTATTTTCAGGGAAACACGGTAGTCTCGCACATCTCTCTATTCCTGTTTAAGGAGAGGTTCTCAACTTTCTGTAGAGCTCATCTATAATAAATTGTCAACTAAGGTATTTTTTTTCAGGGCATTAATACTGCAGTAATATCTGCAACTAACAGATGAAAATGAGCAGGGCGAAACAATTACATAGCTAATAGGAGTAAAACATTATGTAGTACCCTATTAAATGAATGAAACTTTACTGGACTTTAGGGAGTTGGTTAAGCTAATCAGAAAAAGGGCGTTGGTCCTACCTGATACGCCCGTTCTCTCCCGCGGGAGGGAACGGCAGGCAGCACTGGGTAGGCTCAGTCAGTAGACCAATCAGGACTGGGTCTGCAATGAAGCTTAGCCCCGCCCTTCCTGCTGCTGTCTCCAGTTTATCGGCGAGGTAATCACTGCAGACTGTTGTGTGTCTCCTGCTGATAGAAAGCAAAGGTAAGTACAACCCACCCCGCCCCGACACCCGAAGGCGCAGCCCCAATAGGGAGGGGGCTGCCTGCCGTTCCCTCCCGCGGGAGAGAACGGGCGTATCAGGTAGGACCAACGCCCTTTCTCCTCCCTGGTTGGGAACGGCAGGCAGCACTGGGACATACCAAAGCTTGATGTCCAACGGGAGGGCAGTGCTCGGGCGAGCCTCAGATCAGGAAACATGAACCCGTTGCAGGACCCGTCTGCCGAATGCCGCATCAGCTGACGCGTAGACATCCAGACGGTAGTGTCTAATAAAAGGTGTCGGGGTAGACCAAGTCGCCGCCTTGCAGACTTCTTCCAAGGACGCTTGAGTAGCCCAAGCCGCGGAGGTGGCTGCACTCCTGGTGGAATGTGCAGTCACCCTGCTGGGAACCGCAAGCGATTGCGACTCGTAGGAAAAGGCAATTGTGGCCCGGATCCATCGGCCCAAGGTTGGAGCAGAAACCTTGGTTCCCATCGTGGTCGGTTGGAACGAGATGAATAAGGCTTCCGTCTTACGAAAAGAGGCAGAACGAGAAAGGTAGATCCGCAAGGCCCTGCGGACATCGAGCTTGTGCCACATTTTCTCGAGCCGGTGAGACGGGCGAGGGCAAAAATTGGGCAAGGCGATTTCCTGCGAACGATGGTACACAGAGTTCACTTTGGGAAGGAACGTGGGGTCCAAACGGAGGACTACCTTGTCATGATGGAAAACACATAAGTCTTGCCAGGTTGACAAAGCGGCCAGCTCGGAGATGCGACGGGCGGATGTAACCGCCACCAAAAACGACACTTTAAAGGAGAGAAATTTCAAGGAAGTCGTCCAGAGAGGTTCGAAGGGTGATTGAGTGAGGGAGGACAAAACCTTTGAGAGATCCCAGGTAGGGAAACGGTGAATGACCGGAGGGCTCAGGTTTGAAGCGCCCCGCAGAAATTGGCGGATCAAGGGATCCTTGGTAACAGTTGTCAGAGAAGCACATGCAGAGACGGAAGCCAAGGCCGCAACCTGTCGCTTCAGAGTATAAGGGGCAAGGCCGGAGTCGAAGCCGTCCTGGAGAAAACCGATGACGTGCTCCACCGAAGGCGAAGTCGGGCAAACCTGGCGGGCCGAGCACCATGATGAAAAGGAGCGCCAGGTAGACTCGTAAATACGAGCGGTGGAAGGGCGCCGCACGGCCTGGATGGTTCTAATGGCGGCAGGAGGAATATTGGCCCTCGTCAAGAATCCCTGCTCAGTCTCCAAACGGTTAGTTGTAGCCATTGAGGCTCGGGATGGACCAGAGCCCCTTGTAGAAGACAAATTCAATCGTCTGGTATTCGCCATGGACTGGCCGTGGACCAGGTCCGAAAACCAGGGCCGGCGGGGCCAGTGTGGAGCTATGACGACCAGCTCCGACTTCTCTGCTAGGAGTTTCCTGAGGACCTTGGCGATGAGTGGCAGGGGAGGGAAGGCATAAAGAAGCACCCCCCGAGGCCAGGGAGAGTGAAGGGCATCCACCGCTTCTGCCCCTGGGGACGGAAATCTGGAAAGGAAATGAGGAACCTGATGGTTGACGTGGGAAGCGAACAAGTCCACCTCGGGAAGACCAAAGCGGTGAGAAAGCTCCAGGAAGAGATCAGGGTGAAGTTGCCATTCAGAATGGTCCACCAAATTGCGACTAAGAGAATTAGCCTGAATGTTAGACTTGCCAGAAATGTGAGAAGCCCGTAGAGAGGCCAAATGAGACTCAGCCCAGAGGCCGAGTTGTAGGGATTCGTGGAAAAGGGACCTAGAGCGGGTACCACCCTGTCTATTAACATGGGCCTTGGCGGAGACATTATCGGTTAACACAAGAATGTGCTTACCCTGAAGTAAGGGAAGAAAATGACGTAAGGCAAGGAAAATCGCCCGTAATTCCAAAAGATTAATAGAAAAATCCCTCTCCGCTTCAGTCCAAAGACCCTGAACCATATGGGAATCTAAGTGTGCACCCCAGCCGGAAAGGCTCGCATCGGTAGTAAGAACAGACCGATGAGGTTCCCTAAACAAGGTACCATTGGCAAGTGCCGAAGAAGACCACCACCTTAAGGAGTCCAAAACCTTCGAAGGAAGGGAAACTTTGCGCAACGAGGAAACAGACAGAGAACGCTGAAAGGGGAGGAGGAACCATTGGAGGCGCCTGCTATGCAAACGGGACCAGGGGACGATGTCGAAGGAGGACACCATTTTGCCCAGAAGACGAGAAAGGACGAGGACCAACACCGGCCGGCCTTCCAGGCATTGGGAAGCCAGGTCAGATAAACTGGACTGGCGTGACGGTGAGAGAAACACCATAGATGAAACAGTGTCTATGACAGCCCCTAAATGCTGACGGGTTGAGGGGGTCAGAGAACTTTTGGCCCAATTGATTAGGAAACCATGAGATTCAAACAAACGGATAGAAGTTGAAACATCCTGCTGAGCCCCGGGAAGGAAGGAGGAGAGGATAAGAATATCATCCAGGTAGAATAAAATACGAATGAGGAGGGACCTAATATGGGCGACGAGGGCCGCCATCAACTTAGTAAAGACCCTGGGAGCCGAAGAGAGGCCAAAGGGGAGAGCCCTATATTGATAATGAGAGCCCTTAAAATAAAAACGGAGGAATTTGCGGTGGGGTGGAAAAATGGGGACGTGCAAATAGGCCTCGGTTAAGTCAACCGAGGCAAGGAAGTCACCCTGACGAATGCACTCCAAAATGGTTTGCAGGGAGTGCATCTTGAACCTGCGGTAGGTTATGAAGCGGTACAATGACTTCAGGTCCAAAATGGCACGCCAGCCCCCAGAGGACTTGGGGACCAGAAACAGACGGGAGTAGAAACCGGACCTGCGCTCCGAAGGAGGAACAGGCTCGATGGCCTTGATCTGAAGAAGATGGGCAACAGCAGAGGCCATACGGGCACGGGAAGAAGGGTCCTGAGATACCGAACAAGGGACAAAAACTCTAGGAGGGGAACAACTAAATTCCAAACGAAGACCCTCCCTAATGGTAGAACGAACCCAAACATCAGAGGTAGTGGCATCCCAGGCATTGGAGAAAAGGGAAAGGCGGCCACCCACCAGGGAGTCTGGAGGCTGATCAACGAGGCTTGCGGAAGGGGTGACCTCTGCCGCCACGGAATGACCTTCTGGGAGGAAATCTAGAACTGGATCTGACCTGAAAGTCTTGATTTTGCAAACCCCTGGAGAAGTTGTGAGAGGAGCGGTTGAAGGAGGAGCCACTGTCAGAGGGACGAAAGGACTGGTTCCGGTAGGTTGGTTGACGAAAGTCCGACCTGCGAGACAAGACTGGAAAAACCTTCTTGTGATCTCTGGTTTCAACCAATATAGGATCGAGAGAAGAACCAAAAAGACTATTAGTCTCATAAGGGGCAGCTGCTAGGCGCCATTTATTCCTGGCATTGGCTTGCCAGTGGCGGAGCCAGAGGAGCCTCCTGGAGGAGACAGAAGATCCAATAGCCTTGGCTGCGAAATGGGCCGTGTTCAGGGTAGCATCAGCCGAGAATTCGACCGCAGCAAGAATTTTATTAATGTCTTGGTGAGAACGTGTGTCAGAAGCTGGAATGCGATCCTGCAGCTGCTTCAGCCAGAGAATGGAGGCCCTGTTGAAGAAAGAAGCTGCCGAGGCGGTCCTTACCGCCCATGCAGAAGCTTGATGTCCTTTAATTAGGGTTCGCTCAGCTCGTTTGTCCTCAGGGCGCAGGGATTCCTCAGGAGGACCAGCAAGGTGGGTGGAAGAGGCTAAGGCTACAACTGGTGCATCCACTACTGGCACCTGTAACAAGTCAGAGAAGTAGTCATTAGTAATAGCATAAAGCTTCTTATCCTGAGAATTGGGCAAGGGGCCAGTGCCCGGGGAAGCCCATTGCCTCTTCACCACATTGAAGAAAAGTTTTGGTGCTGGTAAGGTGTCCACTCTGGCAGGCTGTTCTGCAAAAAGAGAAGCAGATGGATCATCAGAGGCTGAAGTAGTAGCCTGGGAAGCAGAAGCTGGTAACATTTTAGTAACAGAGAGAGCTTTGAAGAGTAGAGAGCGAAAAAGGTGGGGTTTGAAAAGGCCAATGAAAGCTGGCTGGTCAGGCTCAAGGCCCTCATCATCAGACCACTCCTGGTCTAGGGCAAGGTCTTCAGCAGAAAGAGAGACCTGGCTAGCAGAGGTTGGAGAGGAAGGTCTATCCAGATGGGGCGAATCCTCCCTCCTATGCGACAAATGGCTGACATGACTGGCACAATCCGACACCACCGACTCTGCACGCTGGTTGAGGCCTTCCGATATCCCCTGGCGAATCGCTGTTGCAATGAGGGAAGCCAGGGCAGGTGAAATTGTGGCTGGCAGAGAATCAGAACTAGCAGAGGGGGGAGAGGGGGGAGGAGGAGGAGGGGGGAGGGGGAGAAGAAGGGGGCTGACAGTCAGATTGAACTGAATCCCCTCGTGCCTGTGAGACAAGGCTGTGACAGTGGCCATCTTGGGGCAGCGTGGCAAACAAAATGGCTGCTGTGCTGGAAGAGGGAGAAGCCCTCGAGTCAATACCTACGAGACTGTCTTTTGCCACCAATAGCCTCCCACCGACCAGTTCGTTCTCACAGGGAGGGACTACTCAGGGTACCGTCAGCCAAATTATGTCGACTGGCGACTCCCAGGGGGAGGGCCTTCTCTGTGGGGGCTCCAACCCTTTGGAATGAACTGCCCCCGGAGATACGGAATATCCCTGATCTCTGTGCTTTCCGCCGTGCCCTCAAGACCCTGATGTTCCAACAGGCAGGGCTAAACATACAAACATGCGAATGATTTTTTAAATGTTATCTAATTCTGGGTTTTATTTAATTGACCAAACTAAGTGGCAATTTTAATTAGCAATTTTGTGGTGTTTGTGTGTCTATGTTTTTCTTGACTGTACACCGCCTTGAGTCCTACGGGAGAAAGGCGGTATAGAAATATAATAATAAATAATAAATAAATAAATTCGATCGGAGAAAGTGATTCCCTGTGGGAGGCCTGGGGCTGGGCATGGCGGTGAGAGGCCTCAGAAACAGGCTCCTGAAGGGATGCCTGAGGAGGAGGAGGAGCCATGGCGTCCTTGGAGGCCTGAAGCTGTGCCTTGTGGACGGCCCTTTCTAAGGCCCTATGCCTGCGTTGCTTGTCTTTTGAGGCCTGCGCTGCTTTAGGTTGAGGGACAGAGGCCACCTTGGTCTTTTTGTGGCTGCGCTGCTGCCCTGAAGTCCCCTCCCCGGGATCGCTATTGTGGCGTTTCCTGGAATTTTGGGAAGCAGCCCCACGCCCAGCAGAATGAGCAGATCAAGGCCAGCAAAGGATCTGCGAAGGGCTGCTAAGCAAAGGCTTTTAGATTGCAGCCAAGCCTCGCCCGAAGCAGCAACAGGGCGAGCGCGGTGCAGGACAGGGCTACGGAGCGAACTCGTGGGCCCAGCCTGATGGACTGCTCGCCGGCAGGCAGAAGCCTCGTTCGGCCGTCCGGAAGGCCGGAAGAATCCTCCCAACCAAGAGGCTCAGCCTGATTGCCCTGTTAGTTCTTAGAAGAACTGTTGGTGTAAAAGGATTTTTTTTTTTTTTGCAAGAAAGGGCAGGAGACTAAACTGTCCAAGTCGACCGAGTCGATAAACTGGAGAGAGCAGCAGGAAGGGCGGGGCTAAGCTTCATTGCAGACCCGGTCCTGATTGGTCTACTGACTGAGCCTACCCAGTGCTGCCTGCCATTCCCAACCAGGGAGGAGAATATATGCAAATAATATGGATTAAATGATGGGATGAAGAAATTTGTAAAATATTCAAGAGAGAAGAGACAATAAAATGTAATTATCTTTGGAAAGATGGCGGAAGTAATTTATATATTTAGTTATCTTTGTTGTTGCACTTTTTGTTTTTTTAATTTGTCTATTATATGAGAAGTCTTAACAAAAATAAATAAATTTTAAAATGAAAACATATGGAAATAATAAAGAAAACTGATCAGTACAAAATACATTTTGTCTCTTAGGCTTGGACCGCTCCAAGTCTTACTCCAGGAAATGCAAAATTGAAATGTTCAGTCTCTTTTGCTTCACAACTGGAAACCTGTAAACTGCCCAAAGTTATTGGGAGACAGGCAAATTTAATAATAATAATAATAAAATAAAATAAAATAATAATATTAATGATAATCTGTCATATTTATCTTGTATAGTAAGGCTATTGTTGAAAGTCTTCATCTTTGGTAATTAAGATGTTTTGGAACATTTAACTGCCTTAAATACTATGATCAGCAAGAGTTGGCAAGTAGAGTTTCTATGACTATATAAACTGAAAGCAACATACAAGGCTTCTCCTTTTTTACCACCGAAACAGCTTATGGTGATGGAAGTTTATCCAAGAATGATGTTGCTGCACCAGAATTCTTCTTTGGATTTGGCCAGGGAACAGGCAAGCAGTTCCAGGAAATCAAAAAGAAATGGTGAGATTATATTTAAGTATCTCATTGGCAAAAGTCCTCCTTCTGGAAGATATAAAACATTATCTGATAGCACATTTTACTGTCTTCATTTGCATTATTATATTCCAAATACTACTTTCAATTCTTTCAGTTTTTATACTATTTCTCTTAGTAAGATAAATATCTATTTTCATTATACTGTATCAACTGTTTAAAGAACTTATTATTGTGTGTGTACCAGTTCCAGAATCAATTCTATCAGAGTTTGATATTTTTTCTAACTTTAAAAATTGTATTTTATGCAGACACTTTACTGAACATTGTGATCTGTCCCCGTCCACACACACACACAAACACAGCCAGCCGAGGGTTAAGGAAACACTTTGGAACGCACCCAGTTTCTTTATCTCCAACTTGGCAGCGATAGACACACCGTCTGCCAAGTGCCTTTATTTTCACAGAAAAACAGAAAGACAAATACTCAGCTTCCAAATGTCCGACACAATAAATCTTTCTCTCCGCAGTTCCGAACGAGGCTTTAGTGACTATCCAAGGTTAGTTTTGTTCGTCACAAGGATCACTGACCACTACCATCTATTATATAGTCTCTGGGGTGTGGTCCAGTGACTCAGTTCTAATCCCTAGCACGCCTCCTAAGCTGCTGCAATCGTTTATCACGCCTTCGGAGGCGTGCGTCCAGGAATGATGTTTCTCCGTCACTCTGATCCGAGCCACCTGTCTCCCTGCTAATCTCCTCTCCCTCGGGCGACACCTGAGACAATGCCAGAGGGGAGGGGCCTGGAGAGGGAGGCCTGGCTGACTCCTCTTCCTCATGCTCGGAGTTTTCTTCCTCCGATGGGACAGGCTCAGAGGGCGGGGCCACAACACATTGTTCATTCGGCACCTCACAAAATAGCAATAAAAATATTGAAAAACCATAACTACAACTTCCAGCACTCAAAGACAAATGTTATTTTCTATAACATTTTACTGGACCCGAAACCTACTTTACCTCAATGCTTGTAAGATTGCAGGCTTCCAGGTAGCATTTTGGAAGGCTACAAAAATAATGACTGTAGAATCTCAGGAGAAAGTGTATTCCACATGGCAGGGGGTCATTATGGAGAAGGTATGCTTCCTAGCTCCCACCAGGTGACAGTTAAGGAAAAGGCCTTTCACGCTACCTGACTTGATAGATATATTCTCTGGGAATTTTATTTCCACTTTCCACCTGCAACAGTCTCCCTTACTATTGTTAGTCTTTTTAAACGTCACCAATATATAATATACTTTTATCTACTTTAAGCCTTAAAGTTATTTTCTAATTTTTATTCTTATTTTCCCTTATAGCTTTCTTTTCCCTCATACCCCAAAACTCTACCAATTTCTTCTTATTAATTGGATTTTAAATTGAACTGAGCTTCTGTCAGGAATGTTCTAAGGTAGGGGTGTCAAAACTGGATTTCTTCGAGGGCAGGATCAGCATTGTAGTTCTCCTCCACAGGCCGGCTGGCTGGAGGAAGGGGGGGGGCAGGCAGAGACGGGACAGACTCCTGCAGCACCCTGCCGGCAGAGTGCTGCAGGAGGCTGTCAGGCTGAAAACAAGGCATGGGGGGAGGCTCGTGTGGCCCCTCCGTGCTCCATTTTGGCTGCCAGAGACACCGTGGGCCGGTCCTTTGCTATTTCCAGGGCGGTCTCATGGGCCAGGTTTAAGCACCCCGCAGGCCAAATCCAGCCCGTGGATCTTGAGTTTGACACCCCTGTTCTAAGGTCTCAAAGTTAACCTTTGATTTAGTTCTTGCAAGTCCTTTGAGAAACAACCACCCTCAACTGTTGCTCATGCTACTAAATATCAAATACCTCATAAATGAAGATTCCTCCTTGTGGAGAAATCTGTGCTTTACTTCAAAGCACAGGTATCTCCACAAAGCTGCCTCCTTTCAAAGAAAAGCAGCAGCAGGTATCTTCCAATCCTGGTTACATAAAAATCTCATTTAATTCTCAGATATTAATGACTGTAAAATTACCTTTGCTTTGGTGTGCTTTAATAAATGAAAATTATTTTTCAGATAACTGTTAGTGGAAACAACCAACCTTCATCTTCATTAACAGAAGTATTCTATCTTTGCCAGATAACATTGGAATTTGATGAAAATACTCCTAAGACTGTTTAAGTTCACTGACAATCCCTCCTTTCCACTGATACAGAATCTTGAAGATGGTGCGAGGATCACTTTACTACATTGATGTCAATGGAAACAGTTTAGATTTTTTGATCAAGAGATATGTTTCTATGGTGACAGTTCTAGCAAATGATGGATAGTACTTCACAAAAATTGAAAAGAATGAGCAATTGAAAATCTGTCCAGAGGGTTTTAAACTGAATCCAGGGGAGGAGGAGAGAGATACCCCAAAACAGTGAACTGCCAAGTAATAAGAATGGGAATGGAGTGATATTCAGGATTAGTGACAATCAATAATGGGCAAGTAAATGCAAGAAGGAATAGGTCAAAGTATAATAAATCAAGATTTTCAAAGCATAGGGGGGACAATTAGCATGATCTAGAAGTCTTAATGCAGGAAGGCAAATATGATTAGTATGGATTATTGAAACTTGGTAGACAAAGCATGAATAAAATGCAAGGATTGAATAGTGTAAAAGCACATTGAGGTGTATAGATCCAGGAATCTGAGTATGAGGGTCCGATCAAGAATACTTGGACAATAAGGAAAAAGAAACAATATTACCATGGGGGTGGGCTGTAAATTGCCAGAACAGAAATAAAATCTGGATAATGCCAGATTTTTCAGATGTTATTGGAGAAGAGACTTACTCGGACATCCACTGGAAAACCAAGTCAGCTAAAGGCTGCAAGATCAACCAAATCCTTGGCTCTTAATGAAAGCCATGTTCTTGAAAACTAAAGTAGAGACAATAGATCAGGGGTCTGCAACCTTAAACATTCAAAGAGCCATTTGGACCAGTTTCCCACAGAAAAAAAAAAACGGAAGCCACAAAACGCTTCCTGTGCCTATTTCTTGAGCGGCCACAAAACTAGCATATCTAGTTGAATTAAATGTTCTGTTTTCTTCTGAAACTTTTCTTTTCTTGGATTTATCCATGGTTGGCCTACTGGGGTTGAAAAGCTCAATAAATCGTGTGCCGGCAGGTGTCGCACATTGGCGGTTGTGGCACATATTTTGAATGACAGGGAGCCGCAGCAGAGGGGTGAAAGAGCCACATGTGGCTCCAGAGCTGCAGGTTGCTGACCCTTGCAATAGATCGTCGCTCTTAGAACTGGCCCTAACTGGAAGATACAAGATGTTTATAATTTGGAAGAATGGTATAAGGAAGTTTGGGATATTGCCATAAATGATAAATTGACTTGCAATATTAAAGTAAGGAGGGGCATAATGAAGGTAAACAATTTCAATGGAATCTGGAAACAGTTCCTAATATATGTGTTTTCTGGAGGAAGAGGGATACCACCACCAGAAGAAGCTTTAAGATTCTGGAAGCAGGAATGATCCCGAGGGGTGGGGGAGCACTTGTTGATTGTTTGTATTCTGTATATTGTTATATATTATATATTATGATTCGTTATGTTATGTATGTTAATTTCTTTTTTTTTATATGTTAATAATAAAAAAAATATGGAAAAAGAAAAAGAACTGGCCCTAACTAATAGGGAAAAGCTGACTGAAGAGGTAAAATCAGTGGAAACCTTGGGAGGAAGAATATTTCAGAAGTGATTTGTTATTGCCTGCTTCTAAGGATTGATTAGCCCAAAATCATCCAGCAGGATTCTCTGCCTAAGGCAGGACTGGAACTAGGTTTCCCCACTCCAAATTCAATCCCTTAACCTTTTACCACTACACCAAACTAGCTCTTTATTTGCCCATTTAAGATTTAGTTACCAAGAGTCAAGATAAACAATGTTAAAAGGAACACATATATAGGAAATGGGTATATTCATTGAGGGGACACACCAACAAGTAAGTAATATCTGAAAGAAGAAAGTTAAAAAGATTGAAATATCAAAGGAACTTAGACCTGTAAAAGAAAATTAAAAATAACAAAATCCAGCTTTTTTGCTACATCAACACTAAGAGGAAAAAAAAATGAAGGATTGAGGTCATTATTTAGCGAAGCTAGGTTGATAACAGATTATGGGGAGAGCGCCGAGCTCCTCAACTTTTATTTTGCTTTTTCCCTCTTCACCATATGTTCAAATGGACCTAAGAAAAACAACTGACACAAAGAAGGAGTAGTAACCTAAGGTAAGTAAAAAGATATGGAACATCTGGTTAACATGAACATGTTTATTTCCAGGACCAGATAAATTATATCTGAAAGTCTTGAAGAAGCTTGCAGATGTCCCACTGGAGCTCATTTCTGTGGCTTTTGAGAAATCATGGAGGATTGGTCACATTCTTCCTAACTTCAAGAAAGGGGTGAAAAAGAAAAATCTCACAAATACAGATTGCCAACCTGATATAAATATGTGGTAAGCTGTCAAGTTTTCGAAAGATGCCCTAATTAATTCATGAGCCATGATCCAAACTTCAAAGGAAATATAGTGGTTTATTAGGAGCACCATTCCGGCAATACTCGGATGCAGTCAGGACTGACCCCACGTAGATTTACGTTCCCCTATGACCCTGTCTCTCCCCTCCCCCCTGGCCATGTCATAAATTACATTCTCCAATTAACCACTTTGGCTGGCTGTGAAACCTAACACCCTCCTTCTGATTGCGATCAGAAAAATGTATGGAATTCATTTCAGTTCTCCCTCCCTCCTGCTCATGGCAACTTGAAAGCTTTGCAAGTTGACATAAGCTTCTGGGAACTGATTATTATTAAGAGGTTTGCTTCTGAACATTTAGGAAAAAATGCACTGGCTTGGCAAGTGGCCCCCATGAGATCATCAAGAACAAGTCATACTAAATCAACTTGTTCTCTTATTTTTGATAATCAGTTCAGTACACCACATTCAGAAATGCAATGATCATGGTGCACCTAGGTTTCAGTAAGTATTACATGACAAAATGTCCCATGATATCTTAGTAGAGAAGAACAAAAATAAGACAGACTGTAAAATAATTAAATAAATAAAGAGGTAATTGAATATCTGACTCAGACTTCCATCCTTCTGAGATAAGTAAAATGAGGACCCAGATTGTTGGGGGCAATATGCTGACTCTGTAAACTGCTTAGAGAGGGCTGTAAAGCACTATAAAGCGGTATATAAGTCTAAGTGCTATTGCTATATCGGTACCCAACAAATGAACTCACTATCATGCTGGAAGCAAATGTTATATGAGGAGTGACTAAGTCCTGACTAAGTCCTGTGTGTATTCAACATATTTACAAGGGGCTAGACATCATTAATTAATTTGTGGACACAATGACAGAGAAGACCTTAGAAGACAATGTCACGGTTCAGAAAGATCTTGACCAAGTGGGATAATGGATACAAAGAAAAAAACTAAATTTCAAGAAGAATGATTTCTGGACCTGAAAGTTAACAACAAATTTCAATAAATGTTCTATGACTATCATTAAGTGTTGTACCTTATGATTCTTGATGAACGTATCTTTTCTTTTACGTACACTGAGAGCATATACACCAAGACAAATTCCTTGTGTGTCCAATCACACTTGGCCAATAAAAAATTCTATTCTATTCTATTCTATTCTATTCTATTCTATTCTATTCTAGTCTAGTCTAGTCTAGTCTAGTCTAGTCTAGTCTAGTCTAGTCTAGTCTAGTCTAGTCTAGTCTAGTCTAGTCTATTCTCTTTGTAGCCAAGAAATTATACTTTATATGTATTATAAACAACTTTTGAAGAAATGCCATACAGCTGTTCATTGATTTTTGTTTCTATTTATATAGTGTATTATCATTTAATTACATACAGGTAATTTAGTGACTGCCTGCCTCGTAGAGTGTTTATAGTTAGGAGAAATGAAAAAGTAACTTTATGACTAATCCTCACATTTAGGACCTTTACAGTCTGTAAAGCAAAGGAAAACTGACCTAGGATCCTTAGCAGTCACAGTGGTCCCAATTGTGATTGCTAAATAAAGACTACCTGTAGATTTAGACATACTCTGTAAGATATCCAGATGGATTCAACTTTCATTCAGTCTGTCAACTCATGAAGCTTTCCTGACCTGCTCCTGAGTTGCCATAGGCAGGGGGATGGGGAATCGTGCCTCGTAGCTGCATCAAGGAATTCACACCTCAGTCAAAACAAAACACATCCTAGCTGGCCAAAGTCAAGGCCATCTCCATGGAGATCCACAATGGCCAGAGGGAGTGACTTCTACGACCCACGAAATTGCTTCGTTGGGGAATGTGACTGATGACACACCTTGGGGGGAGGGGGAAACAGGGTCAGAGGCAAGACACGAACTGAAGTGAAGTTAGAGCTGGCTTCACTTGGTCTGTGCCGACATGGCGCTCCTAATAAACAATTGGATTTTTCTTGAAACTTTGCTTGAGGCTCCTGCTTTTATTAGGGCATCAGTTGGAACTCTTGACACAGTCATTGTCAGCCTCCCAAGTAGACCATATAGGAAACATGACAAGATAAGCTAACTCTATAATAAGGCTACATTAACAGAAACTTATGAGTCTGGAAGTACAATTCTCCTGGTGTCTCTTTTTACAGCTTGATTATTCAGACAGAACCTTTCTAAGTTTCTTTTTCTTTCCCTTGCTCAATAGTGGGCTCTTCCCCCTTTTATCTGATCATTCCATAGGCAGCATCTCTTCCTCCCATCTTCTCACATTCCAATACATTACTTTCCAGGGGAAACAGGTTATGGTCTGTGAGAACAAAATATAACTGTGTAACTCCTTTCTTCTTCCAGTAACTCCCCAAAAACACACAAGGCATCTTGTAAATTTTGCTCCAGTTGAAGTGACAGCTGCCGGTGCTTTTATTGGTCATGATCTGCCTATATGCCCTCGGATCCCACAGTAAAAGCACACCCCATGATCCCTTCTTCTCTCCAGATGACAGGGATTTCTTGGCTGCTCCAATTTGTTCCCCCATGCTGGAATCCAAGGAAGCTATTGGGATATGGGGGAAGACAGATTATAGGATCTTTTCTCCTTCCAGAGAGAAGAGGAACCAGACAGGGTACATGACAAGATGAGCTCTATTTTATTATAAGGCTGTATTAAAAGAATCTTGTGCAAGCCTGAAAATACAGATCTCTCACCATCTCTTTTTATCACCTATTATTCAATGGCAGGCTTCTCCCCCTTTGATCTGATTGTTCTCTAGGCAGCATTTCTTTCCACACACCCTTCTGTTTCTTCCAAGGTCATTCCCACAGTACATAATATTCTCCTCCTCTGTTAGTTATAATAATTTTCTGTCAAAAGCAAATATGACATCTCGTATTTATATTTACAAAATTCACTGAAGTTGCATGATTACTGTTTTTCTAGTCTATGTACTGAAGTAATTTTTATTCTACACAAAATTTCTATGCCTCCCAAGAAAACATCAAGTTTTTACTAAGGTTGCAAATGCTGAAAAGTCTTGAGAGGCCTCTATTGCTCCTCAAATAAATGCAAACAAATAATATGTATTGCCTAGAAAATCACAAGAAAATTAATGGATTGTATATTCAGGTAAAGTTTAGCCTTTCTCTCATATTTTAAATTCAAAATTAATTGTATCGCATATATATCAGATTGTACGTGATATAATGAAATAAGGCTGTATCTAGAGGGTGACAGAGGTATACAGGTAATATAAAAAAGAAACCCAAAATAAATAAAAGCAGCTACAGGTAAAAATCAATTTTGCATGCATTACATTTGCAATACTTTAATTAAAAACTTCAGTTGTACAAGTAGAATTTAAAGACTACAGTTTTACAAGTCTTCAAGTCTGAAACAAGCAAAATTCTGGAATAAGCCACACAACATGCATTTTTTTAAAAAAATAACGCATATGACAGTTCCTGTCACTAGGAAGGAAAATATGAATTGTTACCTCTAAGCACTGGTAGCAAGTATATATGTATCTATGTATCTGAATACCTCACTGTCCATATTTGCACATAAAGATTATTGTATCATTTTCACATGGCTATTCATTCCTGAAAACGGCAGTTAATTATTCATACTCACAAGCTGCCTGTATTCAATTACTCTGTATTCCTCTCAGTCAGGAATCTGCATTTAGGAAATAATTTCCTCCTATGAATTCCTCTCTCTCAAGCAGGTCTAGTATGAAAGATGACATCATTGCTATAGACATGCACCTGATTCTTAAGAAATTGCACCTCCTCCAATAAAGCAGGCTATTTTTTTAAAGTGACAAAGACTGCCTTTGCCAGTGTGCTATCGCACTCTGAAATATGATCTTATAATACACATTTTTTCTCTCTGCTTCACTGTCATAATGCAAGTTCTTTTTTAAAAATTATAAAGATGAAATATAGATTGCAATCCAAAGCTCTTCCACTGTAGGCAGAAATATTAAACTATTGTCTTGATTGTTATAATTCTGTTCTAAATACACAAAAAAGACTAACATCTCACGTATTTAAATGGACTTCAAAATATTTTAAACAAAATATTTCTTTTTATTATCTATAGATAAGTACACAAAGTTACAAAACTAGCAATAAATGGTGAAAATCAACAAGAGCATGGGAACAATCCACACTGAGTACCTCCTGGACCGAAGCTGTAAATTTTGGTACAATGAATTTCTGGCTTTCAGGAAACAATTTTTGGTTCCTAAGCAACTGATCTATTTGGGGATCTTTTGGATTTCAATTCACTGGTAGCGTGGCCAGTGGTAACATTTCATTCTTGATTCTCTGTAGTCCTTAAGTCATGATGACTTAATAATGATATTTATATTTATTTTTGCTTGTTTTATGGTTCAATCTACATTTTATACTACTCAGTGGGGTTGGTCATAGAAACATACATATGCATTTCTTGCCCATTCTGTATTACATTCACCAATTTAATAAAAGAGAATAGTATCACACTTTCCTCATCTGGCAATGCAAAAAACAAAAAATCCACAAAGATATAGAAGTTCAGAGAAGTGGGTTTACTGAGAAAAAGCAAAGGAGTCACTATTAGAGAATTGGAGAGAATTCCAATAACTGCTTTCAACTCAATGTGTAACAAGACCATAAAGGTAATCTAGTTTAAGATTTATAAAGGGCATGTATTTCAGATCATGCCCCTGCCCAAGATGCCCCATCCTGTGCTTGTAACACAGGAAATCCTCCAAATTTCATAGCATTTTCACATTATTACAGAAAATATGTCCAATTTTATGTTTTATTTTTATTAGTTTTATCAGTGAAAAAATAACACGTCTCAAGATATAATAAAGTACAAAGTTGCTTATATTGTTAAAATAAAGCTATTCAATTCTAGTGCAATACAGGTAGTCCTTGAATTATGACAATTGAACCCAAAATTTCTGTTGCTAAGTGAGACATTTGTTAAATGAATTTTGCCCCATTTTATGACTTTTCCTGCCCCCGTTGTTAAGTGAATCATTGCAATTGTTAAGTCAGTAACCCAGTTATTAAGTGAATCTGGCTTCACCATTGACTTTGCTTGTCTGCAGGTTGCAAAAGCTGATCATGTTACCCTGGGATACTGCAACCATCATAAGCACTAAGAGAGCTGCCAAGCATCTGAATTTTGATTATGTGATCACGTGGATGCAACAGTCATAAGTGTGAAAAACGGTCATAAGTTGGACGTTGGTCCTACTGTGATATGCCCTTTCTCTGCATCGTCCCAGGACTGGCCAAGAATGGGTTGAACCGTCTGTTTCCTGTTGAGACTGAGCTGTTTCTTTTAGCCATGCCTCCTTCCTCCACCTTCCTGCCCTAGTTTAGGCAAGGATGTAGCTGTAAAGACAACTCAAACCATGCAAGCATTAGTTCCCAGACCACAGGCCAAGCAAAAAAGCAGGGTGGAGCTTGGCCACTCCTGGGACGATGCAGAGAAAGGGCGTATCACAGTAGGATCAATGCCCATTCTCCTGCAAGCTCCCAGGAGTGGCCAAGAATGGGACTTACCAAAGCCTCCCCCAATCACGGGTGGGAAGCCGCTTGGCCAGAATCTGTAGTCTCCCCATGTACACGTTGTAACACCCTTCGCCCAAATGATGCCTCAGCCGGAGCATAGACGTCAACTTTGTAATGACAGATAAAGGGTGAGGGGGAAGCCCAGGTGGCGGCTCTGCAGATGTCCTCAATAGAGGCCTGCATTGCCCATGCTGCAGAGGTGGCAGCACTGCGAGTGGAATGGGCCATTACACCCCTAGGGGTTGGTAAGGCCTGAACATGATAGGCCAATGCAATGCAAGCCCACAGCCAAGGGCCTATGGTAGATGGGGTCACCTTGGCACCTGTAGAAGAGAGATGGAAAGACACAAAGAGTGCTTCTGTCTGATGAGAGTTGGATGTCCTCTTGATATAAATCTTGAGAGCCCTCCTAACATCCAAAGTGTGCCATGTGGGCATGGGAAAGTCCTGGGCAGAAATCAGGCAAGATAACCTCCTGGGCCCTATGGAACCTGGAGTTTACTTTAGGGATGAAGGAGGGATCCATCTGGAGGACTACCCTATTAGGATGAAAAATGCACAAATCCTGTCGGACTGAAAGAGCAGCCAGTTCGGAAATGTGTCTGGCGGAGGTGATAGCCACCAAAAACGCAACCTTGAATGTTAAGAATCGTAAACTCACTGTCTGTAAGGGTTCGAAAGGTGCTGATGTCAGGGCCTGGAGTACTTTAGATAAATCCCATGTGAGGTATTTATGGACAACCGGTGGTCTGAAGTTAACCACTCCCTTGATAAACCTCCGGAGAACCAGTTCATGAGCCAATGATAATCTCTTCCCACACCACAAGACCGTGGACAGTGCTGCAACCTGTCAACAAAGGGTGTTGTCCAGCCCGTCCTGCAAAAATCTAGAACATGTGGTACTGCAGTTGAGGTGGGGTTGAGGTTCCGAACCCCACACCATTTGTTAAATGATGACCATGTCGAACTGTAAATACAATTCGTAGATGACCTGCGGGAAGCCTGGATGGTTCTAATGACCCTGGAGGAAAACCCACGTTTCCTCAGGAGTCTCCAAGTGCAAGATGGTCAAGTTGAGCCACTGAGGCTCCGGATGTTGTAAGACCCCCTGTCTGAGGGAGATCCTCTCCTAAGGAATCCTCCAGGGCCGAGACACTGAGAGGCCCACTAGGTCCGCAAACCACGGGCGTTGGGCCAGTGGGGAGCAACTAAAAGGACTTCCGCCCACTCCTGTATTACCTTCTGTATGACTCCTTGAATGAGTGGAAGAGGTGGAAAAGCATAAAGTAGGCCTTTTGGCCAAGGGCTGCGTAAGGCATTGGTCCCCTCCGTCCCTTGTGACGGGAACCTGGTGAAATACTGAGGAAGCTGAGCATTTTGCTGGGAGGCAAACAGGTCCACTACTGGCTGACCGAATCTGACTGTCAGTTCCTGAAAAAGATTGGGATGTAACCTCCATTCTGCATTGTCTACTGTGGACCGGCTGAGGCAGTCCGCCTGTGTGTTCGCCGTCCCCACGATATGCTCCGCTTTGAGAAAAAGCAAATGCTTCTCCGCCCATTTCCCCCTGAGCCATGTGGCCCTCAAGATGGGCTCCCCAGCCAAAAAGGCTGGCATGTGATGTTATCGTGATGCAACTGGGCTCCTTGAAGAGTCAGCCCTTGTCCAGTGCTGGAGACATCCACCAGTGGAGGGAGTGTAACACATTCGGGGGAACACTCCACCTTCGCCCATGAGCTGCTGTTGCCTGACTGTTGGTACGGGAGCAGGAACCAGTGAAGGGTCCTGGCGTACAGCCTCACCCATGGCACTATTGAGATGCATGACATATACATCCCCAACAGCCTGACTAGTAGGGCAATGGGAACCCGACGTTCTGAGCTTACCTGTCGAAGCAGGGCAGTCAGATTCTCCTTACGGTCTTGGGAGAAGAAGACCTGTCCCAGCCTGGTGTGGATTTCCGTCCCCAAGTGTAAGAGTCTCGTGGCTGGAACCAGGTGACTCTTTGGGGAGTTCACGGAGAACCCTTGTTGTCACAAAACGGTGCTTGTTGTCTGCAATGCCTCCTTGGCCTTGTCAAAGGAGGACACTTGCACAAGAATGTCGTCTAAGTAGCATTGTAAATGAATAGGGATTGATCGAAGGTAAGCTGCCAGCGCCACCAGAACCTTGGTGAAGGCCTGGGGCACTGACACTAGTCCGAAGGGCAAGGCCCTGTATTGGTAGTGAGTCTGTTTGGAGCAGAAGCGAAGATACTGGAGATGTGCCAGGAGGATTGGCACACGGAGGTAAGCCTCCATAAGACCTATTGATGGCAGGAAGTCCCCTCCCGAACCCCCTCTAGGATGGTGGTGAGGGAGTTCATTTTGAACCTTTTGTAGACCAGATACAAATTTAATTTTTTTAGATTTAGAATTGCTCTCCACCCCCCGAAGACTCTGGAACCATGAAAAGGGTGGAATAAAATCCCCGACCCCTCTGGCACTCTGGGTCCATCTCGATTGCCTGAATCTCCAGCAGGTGCTGGATGACAGTTTCCAGGAGACCTTCCTGGTTCATGGAACAGGGCAGCTCACAAAGTGGTTCGGGGGAGTGGAGAGAAAGTCCAAGCTGAGGCCAAGCCTCACTGTATTGAGGACCCAGAGGTCGCTCATTATCATCTCCCATTGGGGCGCAAAAAGAGCCAATTGGCCGCCAATGGGGACTCTGGACATGGAGTCATCGTGGTCTACGAAAGGCGTGACCTCCTGCCCCTCGAAAGGGCCGTTTGCTCTGGAGGTTTTGCCTGGGATGGGCGCGGAACCCTGTCCTATCCTGTTGGCGTTCTGCTCGCTGAGGAAAAAAACATTGAGTTTGCTGAAACGAAGGACTGGAATCAGATCAATATGAGGACCTGTGATAATATGGAGTAGTGCGCCTCTCCCCCTTTTTAAAGGAGGATGGAAGGACCTTTCATTTGTCCTTATCTTCTATCAGGACCAGTTCCAGGGCCACCCCAAAGAGGGTGCCTACCTTATAAGGGGCTGAGGCCAGCTGCCATTTGGATTTGGCATCTGCTTGCCAATTGCAGAGTCAAAGCATCTTCCTCGATGTTATGGAGAAGCCCAGTGCTCTAGAAGCATACTTAGCTGCGGATAAGGTTGCATCCGCAGAAAATTGTGTGGCAGTAATCAGTTTATTTAGTTCCTGGTGGAGCCTGGTTTCACTGGGTGGAACCCTCTGTTGCATCTGTTGCAACCACAGTAACAAAGTGCAATTAAAAAATGAGGCTGCAGATACGGCCTTAATTGCCCAGGCTGAGGATTGCTGCGCCTTGCGCAATGTCAACTCCACCTTCTTATCCTCCAGCTTCAGTCCTTCCGCTATATCGCCTGATACTAATGAGGGAGAGAAAAGTGATGCCACTGGCAAATCAACTTTGGGCAATTGTAGATGGTCCTCCAATGCTGGAGCTAGATGGCAAAAATGGCAGTCAAGGCCACTTGGAGTAGAGAAGGACTCTGGCTGCGCCCATTGTTGTTGCTCCACATCAATGAACAATTGTGGAGCTGGAACATCCTCCTGCACAGTGGCTGGTTTAGAGAAAAGATGATCACTGGGGCTCGTAGGTCCCAGTGAGCTGAGTGAAGGGTCTAACCCCATCCCTGCAGTTACCCGTGCCTTGTGTAGAATTATTTAGGAGGAAAAAGGCTGGAAAAGGCCGGCACATTGGGCGTTAATCCTTCTCCTCTGACAAATCTACTTCTCCTTGACCCCCCTCTTGAATTAATGAATCCTCTCCATCAAAAGATTCATCCTGTGATTGGGACTCTTGCCTATAGGGCTGGTCCCTCATTAAATGCCCTCCCTGAGGGAGACTAGTGGAAGCCTCCACTGGAGGGGCTGCATGCCTCTCCATTTATCGTCAATTGCTTGAGAGACTGTTTGCGCAATGAGCAATTTAAGATCAGCAGATAAATCAGAAACACAGTTCTCACCTTGCCTCAAGCCAGCTGCTGTTGGTGTAAATGTCGCTGAAACCTCCTTTCCAGAGGTGGAGGGCTGTGATGCAGGAGCAGGAGCTGCTGGGCAGAAAATAGAATCTTGCACAAAGGCAGTATCAGTATTAAGAGACAAGTTAAAGGAATGCTCACTTGCCCTCTCTGGTGACAAAGGTTGGGCAATTGCAGGCTAATGAGTCAGCAACCTCTCAGCAGAACCATAGCTGAAATTTCCCCTTTCGGCCCTGTTAGGGGCTTGCTGGGACTGACCTTTTTCTGCTCTGTGAATCTGTTTTTCCAGAGCTTTATGTCTCCTGCTGGCATCTTTTTCAGAAGCTTTAGAATGCTTCTGCTTCCCTTGGGCCCCAGATTGAGGAGTGACCTCCTGAAGGGTTGCAATATTTGTACCCAGAGCTGAATTGCTGGAGCATTGCTTTTTGGATCTATGCCCAGCAGCTCTTCCCATTTTTGCAGTTTAAAAACTGCAATCGTTGCAGAAACTCCTTGCAAACTCCTGCAGCCCAACGGCCTCCTGCAATCAGTATGCCTAGCTGAGATTAGGCAGGAACTTAAAGCCTACCAGGCTAGCAGGGGCAAATCTGAGTATGCCTAGGCAGGGACTCCAATGGCCTCCACTGAGGCTGTGGCTCCTGGGTATGCTCAGCAGCTGCTGGGCAGGGACTCCAAACCTCTCCTGAGGTCTCAGCCACTGAGTATGCCTAGCCAAAACTAGGCAGGGACTCCTTCTCGCTCCAACGAGGAAAATAGGCCCACAACGACTCACCCAACTCCTCTGTTCGATCTGTGGGCCCCTCAAATTCAGGCACCTGGGGCCTTCAGTACAAGTGTCCCTAGCTAAAGCTAGGCAGGGACTCTTATCACACTGCTGTGATTAATTTTGGGGCCTCCAACGGCTCACGCAGCCCAGCTGATTAACAAAGGGAGCCAACGGTCCCGCAGGCTCCTTGGCCTCTCTTGCAGCGCCGCTTCAATCTAGGCTGTTAATGGCCTAAAAGGAGGAAATCCGACAATCCCGCTGGTTTCCTGCTGGAAGCGATCGGCCGCTGGCAACTGCGAGCCCACAGTTGCTCAGCCCTTGATTTAAAAGGCCGATTGCAAAACACACGGAATCAAGCTGCTGCTATAAAAGGCAGCCATCACCTTCAAAGGCAAAACATCTAAGAATAATAAAGAAATAGAATTCTCACGATCCTGCAGTTCAGAAGTGGCCAGGAATGCTTTGAAACATCTTGTTCCGGTTAAGACCAAGCTGAAACTGGGGCAGGAAAGTGGAGGAAGGAGGCGTGGCTAAAACAAACAGCAGCTCGGTCTCAACAGGAAACAGACGATTCAACCCATTCTTGGCCACTCCTGGGAGCTTGCAGGAGAACACTTTTTTCAGAGCCGTTGTAACTTTGAACAGTCACTAAACAAACTATTATAAGTCAAGGACTATCTAATGAAAAATATATTTATTAAGTTTTTTAATTTGACTGCTTTGTTTATTGTTAATCTCTTTTATTTCAATTGTTTCACCATTTTCTGATTTTAAGGAAAGAAAGTTTAATTTACATATAATGATGATTACATAATATATGGATAAAGAGAGCAAAAGAAAGAAAACAACATGTGGTTATACATGGATTAAATGGCTGTGGGAATAGTTTGAAGTAAGAGGCTGGGTTATTCCCTGTTTACAGTTCTTAAATTCATATTTCATTCTGGTAAATAATCTAATAGATTAGAACAGGGACCAGCCCTCAACCCCAGGTCACGGCCCACTACTGGGCCATGGGCTATTCAGAATTGGGCCGTGCAAGTGGCTGGCCACAGTATACACAGTTCAACTCGTGCACCAGCCCACCGCTCACATGGACAGTTCCCCTCCCCCCCAAGCCACAAAGATTGGGGTCCGCTGGATTAAGTAGTTTGGTAGATTATGTATGCAAATGCTACGTTTTAAAGTTAAATTAAACAATTGTTTGTTACTACTGGATAGTGGTATTCAATCTTTAGCAAGAGAGCTAGTTAGATCTAGTGGTTAAGGAACCAGGCTAGAAACCTGTGAGTTCTAGTACCACCTTAGGCATGAAAGCCAAGCTGTGTGGCTTTGGGTCAGTCATTCTCTCAGCCCACAACATCAGTTGGTTAGTCAATTCCTGTTTGCAACTAATGGACCAACATCCAATTGGAAAACTAAAGCTGATCTTGCACTTGCAGGAAAAACACCAGGAAGAAGAATCTTCAGTATGCGTCTTCCAAATAGCTTTGGCGGATTACAACAGTATCAGTTTATCTCCACACAAAGCTTTGAGGCAAGCTTTCATAGAACTCGTTATCAATCTATGCCATTAAAATGTTTGAATGTGAGATAAGTGGAAGTATCAAATGTAACAGTATTTGTGATGGGTGAAATATCTTGTCCACCTGTATGCAAAAACTGTACATAGCCAATAAAGCTCATTTTATCTATCAATCATTAATCAACGCAGTTAATTTAACCTTAAACTCCAGCAACTTTTGCAGTCATCGTCCATTGTGGGAATCAAAATATCATTCCATTTTTGTACATAAAGTATTCTTGCTGCTGTCAGGATATATAATATCAAAGTTCTGTTTTTTCTGTTAGTTCTTTAGCCATTAAGCCCAAAAGAAAAGTCTTTGGTTTTATCTTTATATTCCCTTTATGAATGTATTAAGATGTGAATCCTACTCCCAATATTTCTTTGTTTATCACATATCCGTTATAAATAGTAAAAAGTTACATTTCCAACATTCATTTGAAGTATCTTTATACATTCTTGACAATTTGTCCAATGTTAAATATCAATGGTACATCATCTTATAAAAAAAAGATTTTAAATTTTAATTTAATGTAAAATTTAAATCTTTCATCGATGTCCAAGTATTATATTATATACTAAATTCTTTGTCCAATGAATCATACAATGCTTTCCATACTCATTCTCCAAGTTCAATTTCAATAGCAACTTTAGCAATATGTTCATCGTTATCACACAACAGAATTTCAAATTCTTTTTTTACAAAATCAAATCCCTAGTTTTCTTTAATCTAATTTAAAATCTTTCTTTCAATTGTAAATATGTAAACCAATGGCAAACATGTCCTTCTAATTCCAACTGCTCTTTAGATTTGAGGATAGAGTCACCATAATTGAAAAATATTATTTGACGGTAAATCCACCAGTCTGGCCTCCATTTCTTCTCTAAAAATAGCTTCTTGGGATGACACCCAAAGAGGCATGTTCACAGAAAACATGTGATTTATATTTATTCCAAACTCTTAGGATGGCATGTCTAACGAAGCGGCTGTTGAAACCAACATTTACTTAACCTTATCATGCTATAAATAGGTATGCCATCCAAATCTTAATTCAATTCAAGTAACCTCTTCGTTTGGAGAGTCAGACCAAACAATAGGCATCAAAGTACTATTTCAAATCTGGTAAACCCAAGCCTCCTCTTTCCTTAGCATCTTACAGTAATTTACATCTAATTCTTGGTTTTTTTGCCTTGCCATATAAAAGCTCTTAATCTGCCATAGTTAAATGGAATAGCAGTTATAAATATTGGTAGACTGAAACAGAAAAAGCAGCTTTATTAATTTTAATTAATTTTGTTTCTGCTCGTAACCACTTTTGGATTTTGTCCTTAGGGTGGAAAAAATTTTGATTTTGGGTATTGCTGATTAGATAGATTTGTTACAGAAATGACTAGTATATATTATTATGTAAAAATAAAAAAATGAAGTATGTTATTACCTTATTCTATTGTGCTAAAAGGAGTTGGAAATGCTTTTCCCTTTCTTCTTTCTTTTACCCTACACTTTTTCCTCTTCCCCTTTTCCTCTCCTATTTTCCCATTATTTCCATTTTTCTTTGCATTTCTGTATTTTATATTTTGATAACTAATAAAAATATTGAAAATGTCATCTATTGACATCTATGCAGCAAAGCTGGAGTTCCTGTACAGCAAGGGTGTCAAACTCAATTTCGTTGAGGGTTGTGGTTGACCTGGCCGGGGGGGGGGGGGCATAGCCAGCTCCCACTGTTGCTGTGCTTGCTCTCCTTGGCCAGGTTATGTGTGCAGGAGGGCAAAGTGTGTGGGTCAGAGGGAGGCTCACTCCCTTTCCTAGAAAGGAGACCCGGCTTTGTAACCAAAGCATCCTCAGTGGTAGGATGGGAGACCACCAGGAGAGGTCAGGACGATGGGACAAGGAGATGACAAAAGGCAGCATGGCTGCTGGTGGCCAAGTGCTAAGGCAGGATTTCCCTCAGACCCTCACTCTCTCTCATTATAATCTATCTCCTTCCTTCCCTCCTTCTTTTCCCTTCCCTTCTTTTCCCTTCCCTCTCCTTTCTTTCTTCTTCCTTCTCCTCTATCCTTCTTTTTCCTTCCTTGCTCTCTTCCCCTCTTCCCTTCTTTTTCTTTGCCTTTCCTCTTTCCCATTCTCCTTTCCTGTCTCTGTTGTGGCCTGTCGGCTGCTGGCCCCTCCAGCAGCCAAATCAGAGGAGGCGGCGGCGTGGGAGTCAAGGTCACCATCAAGGCAACCTGGGGAAGACGGAATGGAAGAGACTTGAAGAGCAACAAATGATTAAGGGACTGAGGCTAAAACATATGAGGAACGGTTGCAGGAATTGGGTATGTTTAGTCTAGTGAAAAGAAGGACTAGGAGTGACATGATAGCAGTGTTCCAATATTTGAACGGCTGCAACAAAGAAAATGGATGGAAACTAATTAAGGAGAGAAGCAAGCTAGAATTAAGGATAAATTTCCGAACACTGAGAACAATTAACCAGTGGAAGTTGTGACTGCTCCATCACTGGAAGCTTTTAAGAAGAAACTGGACAGCCACTTGTCTGGAATAATATAGGACAGTGATGGCTAACCTTTTCCGGACCAAGTGCCCAAAGCATGTGTGTGTGCGAATGTGCGAGTGCGCACGAACCCCTGAAATGCAATGTGTGCAGACCGTGTGTGCACCCCACCCCCGCGCATGCACACACGGCCCCCCACACGTGCCCTGCTCCCACGTATGCACACATGGCCCCCCGCACGTGCCCAGCCTCCATGCACATGCATGTGTGGCTCCCCCACATGCGCCCCGCCCCCCATATATGTGCGGCAGAGTCCTGAAAACCAGCTGGCCAGCGGGAGGCGCATGCGCATGCATGGTGAAGCTGCCCTGGGGTAACAGCTCACGTGCCATCAGAGACAGCATTGAGTGCCACCTGTGGCATGCGTGCCATAGGTTCGCCATCTATACGCCATCATATAGGATCTCCTGCTAGAGCAGGGGGTTGAACTAGAAGACCTCCAAGGTCCCTTCCATTCTATTGTGTTCTGTTGCTCCAATAGGCATTGTAGCTTGTTGAATGGACCTTTTTCAGTGTGGATTCAGGCTGAGGCAGAGCACTGAAATGGCATCTGTTATGCTTGTTGGTGATCTTTGGAGGATTTGGGATGACGGTGGTGTGACCATATTGGCTGTCCTGAACTCCTCAGCAGTATCCTTTAACCACAGTATCCTTCTGGACCAGTTTCAGGGAGTAGGAGTGGTTACAGTGGTTCTCATCCTTCTCCGATGGCTGCTTCCAGTCAGTGTTGGTAGGGGAGGAAAGGTTGAGCCCTAAGCCCCTGCAATGTGGGGTTCCCTGGGGTTCAATAGCAATAGCCCTTAGACTTATATACTACTTCACAGTGTTTTACAGCCCTCTCTAAATGGTTTACAGAGTCAGCATATTTTTCCGAACAATCTGGGTCCTCATTTTACCGATCCCGGAAGGATGGAAGGCTGAGTTCAACCTTGAGCTGGTGAGAATTGAACTCTGGCAGTTAGCAGAATTAGCCTGCAATATTGCATTTTAACCACTGCCCACCACGGCTCTTCAAGTCTTCCTCTGCTCTTTTTTAACATTTACATGAAACCACTAGAAGTCATCTGACAGTACGGGGTTTGGTGTTGGTATGCTGATGATACTCAATTATATACCTCCACCTCTAGCCAGACAAGTGATGCTGTGCCAGTGCTGATCAAGTGCTTGGAAACTATAAGGGTCTGGCAGGAGAGGAACGAGCTTCGACTCAACCCTTACAAGACAAAGCACTTATTGCCTTTTGCCTGTCACCCAGACCCAAATGATACTCATCTTTTGACTCTGGACAGAATGGCACTTCCTCAAACTGAGCTGGTGCACAATTTCAGAGTCAAGGAGCAAGTGGTAACTATGGCTAGGATGGCCTTTGCACAGATTCATCTAATGTGACAATTGCACCTTATTCTAGACTGGGAGGCCTTGCTCATGATCACTCATGTTGTTTCCTGTTTGGATTAGTGAAATGGGCTGTATAGAGTTGCAGACCACCCAGAAACTTCAACAGGTTCAGAATTAAGCAGAATGCACCATAATGAGGGCCCCCACATTTGCCCATGTAACACCTTTATTGCATGAGCTGCACCTTCTCTAAGAGCACTGTGTCAACCCTGAAACTGATCTGACTGAAATCAGCTCGAAGCTTCAGTGCTGCCACTGAATGGTAAAATGTTATGATTTGAAAAATTCTATTCTCATTTTCAGGAGATTTTGTAAATATCTTGCTGGTTCCAAATGCCCTTATTTATCCAATTTCTGCCACATCCCTTATTATTTCAGTGAGCAGTTGTTTGGCTTGGTCATATTCTAAAGAAATCAGGAATGTTACAGAACACCCAGTCATAATGCCAACCTTCTATACAACCTGTTTCCAGTGAGGGGACAAAAAATGTCCATTAAGTCAAGGAGTCATTGCAACTGGGAAGAATTTGATTTTCAGTCAAATGTTTATCATCATCCTCCTGCCCTGGACTTCAACCATTCCTGTTCCAAATCTTAACAGAGCATTTGCTGTTCCATTGGGTGCAGCAAAGATTCATCTCAAAATTTTGTTTGCGCTATTGCAAATAAGAGATGGAGGGAGAGGTGTTGGACTGAGGATGAGGAGGGTGAGTGGAGCTACTCCATGGGCCCTGGGGCTAACACGATGGACATCCTAAGGGAGCGCTTTAGGGAGGCCAGCTTCCGCAATGCACCGTCCTGGCAGCCCTGGGCAACGGGGGTAGAACCTCCAGCAACATGGCAAGGAGGGGGCTCAGGCCGCGGCTCCAGTACTCGCTTCCATCTCGGCAGTCTGAAGTTCCGCTTGGACCAGGCGCCCAGTCGAGGTAAAGAACACCCAGGGTCTTGGGACCAAGGTTGTTCTCTGGTGGAGGCACTGAACAAGCACCACACAAGAAACTTGTGGAGCAGGAGACCGATCAGCCGACCCAGGGTGGCCACCCGAGTTTTCCACAGGTTGATAGGTGGGCAGCTGGTGTGGCTAGAACACCTGACCAGGCTCCATTGTGGGGCCCAGGAATGTGCCCTCAAAAGGCACTCTGGGGTCCACCTGCGATACAGACTATCTTTGATGGCAGTCCTGACCGGCTGGCCCTCTTCCTCAGTCAAATAATCAGCCATATGGACCTTTATGGATGCTTTTACCCATCCCAGTGGGCGATGGTGATGGCTGTTACACCAGTACTGACGGGGAAGGCCACGGATTTGGTAGCTGACCTCCATAGCGACCATGCCAGAGAACTGGCGGACATGGGACATTTCCTGGAGGCTATGCGCTTCAGGTTCGAAGACGAGTCCTATGCACAGGTGGCGGGGGGGAAGCTTGTGGCGCTTAAGCAGAAGGGCCGGTCAGCAAAGGAGTATGTATGTGAATTCCATAAGATCGCTGGGAGATTGCAGGCATGGCCAGAACGCCTCCTGGTTCATCAATTCCACACGGGGTTGGACTGGGACCTTTGGCAAGCCTGTGTATATTGGGGTTTACCCCCTCGTCTGACCGACTAGTTCCGGGCAACAATAGACATGGAGGTTGAGCTGAGGGAGTTTCGGGCATGGGGGGGACGGAGGCATGGGACAGCAAAAAAGGGCGATGGACCAGCCACTGCCCTCAAGGGAGACAAGGCCCGCTGTAGCTATCCAAAACCCTACTGACAAGGCCAGGAGGCCGTTGTTCCAATGTTTCAGGTGCAACCAGGTGGGCCATCAGGTGGCGGAGTGCCCAATGCCAGTCCCACAAACACCGGCTCCAAAAACACCTTCAACTGGCCAGAGGACGACCCCGAACGACACCTGAGCAGTCACAGGTGACACAGACGCTGCCGGCAGATGTAGTTACACCCACTAGGGAGGTCTGGGTTTCACTAGGAACAGGGTGGTTCCCCGTGGTGTCCGGGGATAGCGATGATGAGGACCCAGAAGACAAATGGGATTACTCAAATGGTGAGTGACCCCATTTGTCCCTTCGTGACCCTGTAGACGTCCAGAACCCTCACCCCTCTGAATGGGTCGAATATGGTGCCCTAGGTGATTCAGGATGCACGCGTTGCTTAATACGCTGTGCTGTGGTAGCGGAATTGGGGGCCTGCACGGTGCAGATGAGGGGGCCCATTAAGTTCAAACAGATGGATGGGTCCATGCTGGGGGGGGGGCCCTCCGGCTACCCATCTCATGGAACCAGTTAGATTAGAGATAGGGGACCATTGGGAGAGTATCCAGTTCATTGTAGTTGAAAAAATGATTGAGCCTATCATATTGGGCTTGGCATGGTTAGATAAATGGGAGCCCACATGATGGGAAGGGGATTTCCGGAAGCTGCGATTGGCGCTCAGTCCTGAGTTGCCTGCAGTAGGACAGGGGGGACTTTGACGGAGGGGCCTGTACCAGCTGACAAAGACCAGGGGTTCCCGAGTATCTACGGGGATTTGGCAGCTGTTTTTAGTAAGGAAAAGTGTGGAGTATTGCCCCTGCATCGCTTGACCAATTGTGCCATCGAGTTAATTCCAGGAGCTAAACTGCCAAAACCCCGTATGTACTCAATGACACCAAAGGAGCTTGAAAAATTGAGAAGTTATATAGACAAGAATCTAGGTAGAGGTTTCATCCGACCCAGCAGGTCCCAAATGGCAGCACCTGTCCTCTTTCGGGAGAAAAAGGATGGAGGTTTACATCTGTGCGTTGACTTCCGTGACCTTAATGGGGTGTGCGTGGAGCATCTCTACCCATTGTCGCTAATGAAGGACCTGGTAGCAAGCAGCGACGGGTCGCATCTTTACAAAACTTAATGTGCGAAGCCTATTACCGGGTGTGTATCCGACCAGGGGACGAATGGAAGACTATGTTCAACTGTCTCCTGGGGAGTTACCAATTCCAGGTCATGCCGTTTGGGTTGCAAGGGCCCCTCGCTGTGTTTATGCAGTTGATCAATGAAGTCCTGCATGAACACCTCTACCGGGGGGGTCCTTGTGTACCTGGAAGACATTTTGATCTATACTCAAACACTGGAGGAACACTCTCGGTTGGTACGCAAGGTCTTGGAGAAATTGTTAGCAGCCAAATTGTTTGTGAAACTCTCAAAATGCGAGAAGGGGGATAGGACAGGGGAGGCTTCTGTGGGGCAAGGCTGAGGGAGAGAAGGGGATAGGATGGGGAGGCTTCTGTGGGGCACAGCTGAAGGAGAGAAGAGGATAGGATAGGAGACGTTTCTGTGGAGCAAGGCTGAGGGAAGGGGGATAGGATAGGCTTCTGTGGGGCAAGGCTGAGGGAGACAAGAGGAGAGGAGAGGCCGATCGTAACTACTCATTAATTTTCAAGCTGAAAGTGTTGATTTATCAAGCCCGATCACATAGTTTTGTAAAGGAGCTAGTTAACTTATATTTGGTAAAAGACACTGGCAAGAAACTTTCTCACCAGTCTTTTACCAAATATGTTAATTCCCTAATTCCCAAAACTTGTTTGGTTCTATCTTATCTCACTGCACCACCATCAGTGAGATAATAGGCTGATTAAAAGACAACACAATCGCTTTACATTTGGAGCACTTGGAAGTAGCACACAAATCTCTCTGCGCTAACTCTGAGGAAGTCCTAAGAAAATTAAAATTACTGTCCTAGAATCATAGCAACCAATACTGAGGCTGTTCAGGAGAATGCGGAGAGTAACCTGTTGTGTCTGAATTAAAAAAATTAACTTGCAGGGAATTGCTTTTTAGTCTCCTAAAAGTCTTTCATACATATGAAGCCTCCACCTTTTGCCTTGTTTTCTTCTTCATTGACCAAGTGTGACTAGACACATAAGAATTTTGTCTCTGGTGCATAAGCTCTCATTGTACAAACAAACAGCAAAGTGATCGATCGTAAATCATAGCTACAATCATTGATTATAAGTTACAAACAAGTGATAAATCATAAGATACCAATAGGAGAAGGTAGCAGGAAAGATGAGACGATGAGAAAAGATGAGAAATGAGAAGTTGAGAAGGATAATTCCAATACCGTCTACTACATGGGTAAATATTTTTAGGCCTCAAATAGCGCTGTGGGAATTAGGTGTTCAGCAGAACGATGGCATGGGGGGAAAACTATCTTTGTGTCAAGTTGTTTTGGTATGCAATGCCCTATAGCAGCGTCCTGAGGGGAGAAGTTGAAACAATTTATGTTCAGGATGAGAGAGGTCTGTAAATATTTTCTCAGTCCTCTTTCTAGTTCATGCAGCATACAGATTCTCAATGGAAGACAGGCTGGTTGCAACTATTTTTTTCTGCAATCCTAACTATCCATTGAAGTCTGTACCTGCCCTGTTTGGTTGCTGTGCCAAACCAGGCAGTTATTGAGGTACAAATGACAGACTCAATAATTCCTCTGTAGAATTGTAGATCTTGGGCAATATGAGCTTTCTGAGTTGATGCAGGAAGAACATTCTTTGTGGTGCTTTTCTAATGATGGTTCTAATGTTAGGTGTCCATTTCAAGTCCTTGGAGATAATAGAACCTAGAAACATGAAAGTCTCTACTGTTGAAACTGTGTTGTCTAATATTCTAAGACGTGGTGGAATAGTAGAGCTTCTTCTAAACTCTACTATTATTTCTACAGTTTTAAGAGTATTCAGCTTGATTCTTCTAGCTGCACCACAGTGCCAGTTGATCTACCTTTCGTCCATATGCAGACTCATTGTCTCAAATGAGACCAATGACTATTGTATCATCTCCAAATGCCAGGACTTTTAACAGAGGGATCCTTTGAGATGCAGTCATTGGTATATATGGTATATTGGTATATATTTTATCAGGTCCGCCTGATTCGCCAGTTGCGTCCCTTTCTGGGTCGGGACTCCTTATGCACGGTCACTCATGCCCTCATCACTTCTCGCCTGGACTACTGTAATGCTCTCTACATGGGTCTCCCCTTGAAGGGCATTCGGAGGCTTCAACTGGTCCAGAATGCAGCCGCGCAGGTGGTTATGGGAGCGTCATGGCGCTCCCATGTAACACCTCTCCTGCACGAGCTGCACTGGCTTCCGGTGGTCTTCCAGGTGCGCTTCAAGGTATTGGTTACCACCTTTAGAACACTCCATGGCTTAGGACCTGGGTATTTACGAGACTGCCTTCTGCCACCGATAGCCTCCCACCGGCCAGTACGCTCCCACAGAGAGGGGCTCCTCAGGGTGCCGTCGGTCAAGCAGTGTTGGCTGGCGGCCCCCAGGGGGAGAGCCTTCTCTGTGGGGGCACCTGCCCTTTGGAACGAACTCCCCCCGGAGATACGGAGGATTCCAGATGTACGCACTTTCCGCCACGCCAGACTTTTTTATTTCAACAAGCTGGGCTGGCCTAACTCTTTTAATTGCTAATTTTAATTCATTTTTTAAAAAGGGGGTGTTTTAATGCATAAGGGCCAAATTCATTTAATATGTTTTAAATTGTTTTTTAAATTTTATATATTGTTATGTGTTTTATCTGGCTGTTCACTGCCCTGAGTCCTTCGGGAGAAGGGCGGTATATAAATCTAATAAATACAAATACAAATATATAAAGTAATGGAGAACGTACTGGGGGCTCCTGTGCTAATTGAATGGGTATTCACTATGATTTTTCCTAGCTTCACCTGCAGCTTCCTATATGTTAGAAAGTTTATAATCTATCTACAAGTGTGGTCAGGCACAGCTAGCTGAGTCAGTTTAGACAGGGATTTCTGAAATGTTGGTGTTGAATGCCAAGCTGATGTAGATGACCAGGCTGAGCCCGAGGGAGGAGTCAAACGCAGCATATGTCATGAGTTCCTGTGTGTCCACAAGAGATCCAGCCCATCTTGAATACAATTTTTAATTCCCGCAGATTCCCTTAATGGTCATTTGGCCAAATTTTTGTAGCAACCTAAGCTTGCAATTATACTCATTTGAACTGCCTGAATCTCCGGATTTCCCCAGCCCTTGACAGCTGCAGTCTAAAAAAAGGACCATTACTTAGGTCTTTGGGGATTCAAGATGTTGTAAGATGAGCGCAGTGCCATACTGACAGAACCATCTGCTGATCTATTTGCAGGGTAGGCAAATTGCAAGGGGTCTAACCTTTTGAATGTTTTCATAACTATAGATGTCTGTAGTTCAGTCTGTAGTCATTCAGCCTCCTTGATGGAGGCTTAAGTTTAGTTTATTTTATTGTCATTGCACATGATACAACGAAATTAAATGCCTTCTTCAGTGTACATTTATAACTATAAAAATAAAAACACAACATACATCCTTTACATTCTATATAATTGAAATTGAAAACCTGATATTGCACTATACCGTAGAATTCAATATGCCCTGGGATATGCCCTGGGATGAATTCTAGCCCTGGGATAGAGGCTGTTTTTCAGCCTATTTGTCCTTGTTTTTATTATCTTGTACCGTCTGCCAGATGGTAATAGTTCAAAAAAAGGGCGCCCAGGATGAGATGGATCTTTAAGAATATTTTGAACTTTCTCAAGGCAGCGGGAGCTATAAAGCTTTTCCAAAGAGGGGAGAGAGCAACCAATGATCCTCTGGGCAATGACATTGGGTACCTGGATGATAACAGAGTGTTTGAAGCAAGAAGGAACATAACATATATCCAGATATTTATTAAAAATGAGGGTGAAGATGGGGACCAGTTGATCAGCACAAACTTTCAAGCAAGAAAAAGTTACCCTGTCTGGGCCTGGTGCTTTTCCAGCCTTTTGCCTGAGAAATAGACCTTGTACATCTTTTTCTGCGATCACCAGAGGTGGGGGCCCCAGAGGGATGAAGTTGGGTGTAGACTTGGCTGTTGGTGTATCTGAGATGGAGGGGGAGTGATATTTAACAGTATTCTCCTATCAAACCTACAGTAGAACACATTCAGGTTATCTGCCCGGTGCCAATTCAGCAAAGGAGGTAGGTCTGCGACATTTTCAGACTTTTCTACACATTTGCTGGTTCATATGTAGAGAGCCGAGTCCTCAGCTTTTTCTTTGGTGCCCTGATCTCGTTAATACATTCCTGGCTTGATTGTACAGCATACTATCTCCTTTCCTGTAGCTTCCCCTTTGGCATGGCATGGATGTTTGAGCTTCACTGGTTTATTATTAATGTAGATGCGTAAGGTTTTGGTCGGCACACATTAAGTCCTCACAAAAGCTAACATATAATGTCACAGTGTCAGTGAGTTCATCCAAGTTCCCTGAGGCAGTTTCAAAAAAGTTCCAGTATGTGTAGTCGAGGCAAGCTGTAGCTTTAACTTTGCCTCTTCAAAGATTTCACTTTTTAACTACTGGTTTTATGATTTTAAGTCTTTGTCTATAAACAGGTACAAGGTGAATAAAATAGTGATCAGAGTGTCCCACAGCTGCTCTTGGTAAAGAATGACAGGAATCTTTTATTGTAGGGTAACAGTGGTCTAAAATATTCTTACCTGTCTCAACTTGAGACAATTGACATGCTGAATATATCTTGGCAGTTCTTGGCTTAGGTTAGCATTGTTAAAATCTCCTAATACAATGATAGGGAGTCTGGAATATCTCTGTTCAGCCCACAGGATTTGGTCAGTTAAAGTTTGCAATGCCTTGCTTATGCAAGCTTGGAGTGGTGTGTAGACCTCAACTAGGATGAAGAAAACTCTTGGGGGATGTAATAGGGTGTGCAAATAATGAATAGTGTCTCCAAATCCACATCACAAAATTTATTTAGTGTAATGACATTTTTACATCACCGGTTGTTAATATAAAAGCAGATACTTCCTCCCTTTTTTTTTACCGGATATTTCTGCAATTTTATCTGCTCTTTGAATCTGAAATCCTGGGATCTGCAAGCAACTATCATTAATCGAATTATCCAGCCATGTTTCAATGAAGCAGAGGGCTGCTGAGTTGGAAAAGTCTGAGATGTTTCTATTTAAAAGGAGCGGTTCATCTATCTTATTTAAGAGTAAGCAAAGATTAGTTAAATACAGCTGATCTTGCCTTTTCTTTGCCCTATGTGTTCTCAGATCAAGTGCAGAAGGCAGTTCCTCCTCCTCACTAACCAGCTGCATACTTTCCCCATCTGAAGCCTCAGCCTGTCCTGCAGCAGCTGTGCTTCAGCAAAATCACTCTCAGAGGGCAGATCAACCAACTCCCATCCTGAATGCCTGGAACTGGTTCATCTTCTTCCAAACTGACATCTGGAGAGGTATCTGGGGGAGTCATCACATACAGTTTTGTTGTACTTTAAAACAACTTGCCTTTTATCAGAGTGCATGTCCAGGATGTGTGGCTTAGTCAAAGCTTCTGCATAAGTCTTTAGTGGAAGTCTTAGGTCCAGCTTGGTACTTTGCTGAAAAAATTTTTTGAGGCTATCATTCAGTTTCAGATCATATTTTACAGATGACAGCCACTTAAATAACAGTTTGCACTGTATGAAAGCATTGCTTTGCCATTAATCTTGTAGTGAAAAATCTAACTGCTGTCATTTTTCCAGTTTTGTTTGAAGGTCCATTCAAGTGATCCAGGGACTGAAATTTGTTACAGGTGAGAGGGAAATTTGTTTAACTAACAGATTTCTTTCATATAAAATTTTCTATTTTTGCTTATTTAGCAGACTCTGAAGAAGAGAGGGAACTTGGACCAATGCCATGACATTTCTTTCTTTTCCCCATGTTGTTCAAACCCATTCAAAATCATTTATCTATGTCTTTTGCCTCGATATTTGCCTCATCTGAAGAATTTACCAGATCTTTTTAAATTTAATCATAAGTCTACCTAAAATCATATCTCTACTGTAATCTACTACAGGCGTCCCCAACTCCCAGGACAGGGACTTGTACCAGTTTGTGGCCTGTTAATAACCAGGCCTCACATCTGGAGGTGAGCAATGGGAAAACAAGCAATAACCCTCTCCAACCCCAGTCCATGGGAAAATTATCTTTCATGAAACCAGTCCCTGATGCCAAAGGTTGGGGGGAAATGATCCAGCACACTTATTTTAATTAAAAATTAGCTAAGAAACAAAAGTAACTAAAATATACTATTATAAAGGAATATGAAACTGAAAGGGTAGAATCTCAGAAAAACATTGGGTGGGTTGGCTCTTCTGCTAGGAAAGATTAACAGAATGTCAAATATCCACTAAACTAAATTCAAACATATAACCTTGAAAAATGTTAGGAACCAAAAATATAATTAGGGTGAAGAGGTGCTCCATTCTAAAACAAGAGTCCAACATATTCCAAACACCCCAATCATGAGCCAAACCATCCTCTTATTTGCCTTGTTGCTTAAACAACTTTTTAAAGGCACTTTGCTCCAGAAGAAACTAGTGAATTATTTGGGACATTTAACAATATCCCTGTTTAGACAACTTTTCACTCTGCCTTACTAAGATGCTCTGCTTGCTACTGTCTTTGAAGGGCTTCCTTGTAGCAATTGGGAAGGAATTCAAAGGGCTTCCCTGTAGCAATTGGGCCTCTGAAAATCTAATGCCATGGAATCCTTAAGTCATGTTTTACGCTGCCATCTCTATTAGAGGTATTAGAAACATGTACATTGCACCTCCTTCAGTGGACTTTTCAGGACATAAGAGTAACAATTACAATTACCTAGTAAACTCATTTGAAAGACTCGTTTAGATTAGCTCTATATACAGATGGGCTGATATGTAAATGATTATTTAGATGTACAACAGGGGTCCTCAACCTCTGGGCTGCAACCTATTTAAAACTGGGTCATGTGAGCAGCTCAACTTGCACAAGTTGCACTGCATGCACATGCACGCCAGCCTGCCACTCGTATAGGTTGAGCTGTGTGCGCCACTGGCCCAACAGTCACGCAGCCTGGTTCTCCTCCTCCTGCCCCGGCCAGGCCATCAAGCCACAAAGGTTGGGGACCACTGATGTACAGTATAGATGAAAGTCACAAAGGACTTTAATTCTATATATTGAATTGTTTCCTAGGTCTTTTGACTAAGAACAAGTATACTGTTCTAGAACAATGGGAGGTGCTATCACTCTTAAATACTGCAGCTTGTTGTGGTCTCATACCACCGGATAAGCAATATAGAGGTTTTCTTTTGAATGAACTGTAAAATTTAACTTCCCATGAAATGAACATGAGTTAACAAAGCATAGATAACTGTAGCAAGATTATTTCTCAGCATCCGAAAGAACATAAAGAATTCTCTCATTGTTAGTATCTGATGTTTCCAGCCGTGCCCAACTCTGCACTCTTTATTCCATCTATAAGTGTTGATATTTTTAATTGTCTAAAAGCTGAAAGAAGTTATGTGAAATGGTGGTGCTTTAGAAGGATAGATCAGAAAGCACAGCTAGAGGCTTCCTTCTTTGCTATAATCTGCAGCAACCCTAATTGCTCCTAGGTTTAATTCAGATACTCTACTGAAAAATGGGAGATAAAAAGTTTCATATCTTCTTTATATGGATCTGGGCAACAACGTCAGTTTCAATGCCAAAATCATACCTAATGATAATTAAGGATCTAAGATTTCTTCAAACTTCAGAAAAAAGGATAGGATGTGTATTCTAGAATGTACTCACTAGATTCTATCTTGGCTGTTTGGAGTTCATCTCTTGCAAAGGAGTCATGCTGGATCTATAAGGAATAACTTCAAAAGATATATATTTTGTAATTTAACAACTCTATCCACTACTTCAATCTACATATTAAATTAATTCATCTATAATATGAATCAAATGCATAATGCAATTTGGCTTATCTCAGCATATTGAAAAAATTCTCTCTCTTGGAATGGCCTTATGATTTCTTCCACAAACAATGCTTGAAACAAATTACAACTAATATAATGTGTGAAGCCAAACAATGATAGCATTCTGTCCAACATATTGATATGATTTTTTCATAAGTCTCTAGCCTTGCATATCTGCTCTGAAAACTGACTAAAAGTTCAGAAATATACTACAGTGCATTGAACTAGAATGAGCATTTATAATAGCTAAAAAAAAGTTTATAATTTCAACATATATTAACAGCCTTACAAAATCCCGCCATCGGAACACCGAGGGAGAAGTAATTATAGCAGAAATCAATGAAACCCGAATAAATGTGAATAGGTTGGCCCCTTTATAAAGGATTTAGAAGGTAAATGTTTCTCTAAATATTACAGCACATCTCCGGTTAAAAAAAAAAAGTGGGAACAACAAGCACAAAACGTCATAACGGTGGAGATGTGGGACATTTAAAAGTCACAGTTTTATTGTGTACTGACAGAAGAGCTCACGCAAATTTAGGGCGGGGAAAACGTAATAACCGGCTCCAGGATTAAAAAAATGCAAGAGGCAACAGTGAATCTTCAAGCCCAAGGTGACCCCGCTCCGCGCGGGAGTGGGGAGCTTTCGCCGGTGGTGCCGAGCTGAAAGGGCAGCGTCGCCCCGCGGACCAAAGTGAGCGCGGGGAACCAAGGAGACCGAGGCTGCGCATGGCCCTCAGTTCAGCCGCGGCGGCAAGGAGGAATACCTGCCAAGCGAGCAGCAGGCCTACAGCACGAAGGCCCAAGACTAAGACCCTCCAGCTTGAGGGGATTGCCGCCCGCGTCTTCCCAAAGCCCTTCACGAGCCACCCCGAGGAGGAGGAGGAGGAGGCGAATCAAGCTCCCTTTTGGCGATGCCCTCGCGCTTAACCCCACCCCGGAGTCGCCGGCCGCAGCCACTGACTCACCGCCGGAGCCCACGGAACAGCTCAGGAGGACGGCGCCGTACGGAGGGACTCCCCTCTCCTCAAGTCGCTGCTATGACTACGGAGAGGCCGTCAGCGACATCTCGCGAGAGCACGAGAAAGCCACGCCCAACTAGCTTTACCTCGCTGTGCAGCGGGCTGCTGCTGTGCGGGAGTCCGCGTCACCCATCGCCGATCCTCGCTTAGGTGACCTCGGTAAGCGGTCGCTCCTGTGCTCCGCCGCCGCCCCCCCCCCTTTCTTCTGGAGGCGGAGAGCTGGGCTCAGGCGGGCTGCTTCTCTTAGGGCGGGGGTCTCCAACTATGGCAACTTTAAGACTTAAAGTTGAAGTCCACAAGTCTTAAAGCTGCCAAGTTTGAAGACCTCTGCTCTATATACTGGATTCCAAATGGCTTTGGAGCTTACTTGAGAATACTGTACTATGAATCTTGATCTTGAAATATATATTTGACATGGACTTCATCCATCGTATCTTAAACCAGAGTGGATAAAAAAAAATCTATGATTTTTTTAAAATAAAAAAAAATCGGATTGTTTTTATTTTTATCAAATTTATTTTAATAAAATGCTTTTGGAGTAAAAAGCATGTATCTAAAGATAGTTTTCTATTTAAGATTCATTAATAATTTAGTTTATTGTGCATGAAATGGAGCTTAGTTATGTAACATGAGGCTATATATTCTGCAATATTTACATTTTTGGTAAACTCATTCAATGAATCCAAGCTCTGCAAGCTGAGATAACATGCACTGCATTGATGCATTCACACAATTTCACAGTAACCAAGAGATAAATCATAAAACAAAGTTCAGGAATATTCCTTTATCCCATTGTTTTGCAAATCTATGTACACTACAAACTGTATGGTTGTTTGAAGAGAAATGCATCTGTACCACCTGGCTCTAAGTGTGAGGAGGAAGGGCAAGCAGTAAAAATGAAAGTGAAACCACCTAAGCAGCTTATAAATATAATATTAAAGAGCACCTGTTATTTCAGATCCATCATGGCAGTGTCTGTTAGCGGGCATCCACTCACCTGCTTGCCATGTCCCTCAACTTGTGTCACTGCTGCATCACCAGCCATCCCATTAAAGTGAATGGGACTGTCGGTGAGTCATAGCTGGCTGGAGAATTCTAGGAGTTGAAGTCCACAAGTCTTAAAGCTGCCAAGTTTGAAGACCTCTGATATAGAGTAAGCAAGATATTTGAAGATGCTTTTGTCTGCCAAGAGAGCTACCCATCTTGTTCAAACTGGGCTCAAGGGTCTATGCAGTCAGTTAACAAACTTTTATTATTTATTTTAAAAGCCAGCAATGTTTCCAGGATAAAAATAAAGCAATATACAAAATGGACAACAACTAGATCCATCCATATTCTTTGGTTCAATATCATAAAAGTTGAAGAAAAAGATGTTATATAATATGAACTCTATATAAACTTAATCTAATGTCAGCATTGATGTTTTTAATCTACCGTACTTCTCCAGCGCTCTGCTTTACCTTATAATGCTGCTTAAAATATATTAGAATAACAGAAGTCAAAAAAATGGGGGCAGATGGTAAATGAAGATACCGAACATACTGTTGGAATTAGGATGTGATGTTACCCTAACATGGGTGATGGAGTTAACAATCCAGCTGAAAGACATTACAGAAGATATCATATAGATTACAAGCTTAAAGGTTTTTTAAGAGGATTTTATTTACATAAGGGAATATTTTTTAGTGGTGTGGGCAGAAGAATAAAGATATTAAGAATTATTAAGTATGGTAGTCTTGTAGGAAAGTGGGTGGAGACAGGTTAGCTTATTGATTGTTTAGTTTAAGAAAAGGGATATTATGTTTAGATATGAATATATGTAAAAGATTTGAGTTAAGAGATATATCGATGGGGGTGGAGGAAATGGGTAGACTATGAATTGAATAAATGTTAAATTAGGATTTATTATATAGTTTTATAGTGGAAGGTTGCTTTGAAATGTTATATTAATATACATAAAAGATTTGATTTAAGAGATATATGTATGGGGGGGCAGAAAAAGGGTAGATTATGAGCAGAAATTGCTAAACTGGGAGATATAATAATATTATGCTAAATTAGGAGTTATTATATAATGTTATAGTAGAATGTTATTTTGAAATGTACAGTATAAGGGGGATATAATAATATTATTAGAAAGAAAGGGTCAGCATATGGGGGATGGAGTAAGGGGATGGTAAAGTATTATATAATCTGTTATGAATTTGGGTTTTATTTTGAAGAAGCCACAGGGGGAGGGGAGGGCGAGGGGGGGTTAGGGAGGAGGGGGGAAAAAGGGGGGGAAATTTGTATTTGAAAAACTTTTTCAATAAAAAAAAATGGATCTCTACCCCAGTTTTTGTTGTACTCTGGCAGGAACAGGGCAGACTATGCAGCCATTGAGATCTGAAATGGAACAAGATTTGAGCACGGACACTGCATCTTTCATTGCCTTCTTAAAGAAATTGTGCATTTTGGGGGGCTCACACAGGAGCTGCCCTCTCCCAGAAAGCACGTGCTCAAGTTAAGCAATGCTGACAGGGTATAACAGGGTTGTCATACCCTGTTATCATCTCCTTGGCTCAACTACATATTTTCTTGGGACTGCACAGCTACCATATAAGCCCAGTGATTGTGCCTACCCCACACCCTCTCCTTTTTCCTCTTTCACTCCAAGTAGTTGCACATTCCTTTCGCCATCCTTAACGTGTCAGTTAGAAAATGCAACAAAACAACTAAGCTCAAAGAGCACCAAGGACTCCACATATATATCTGCACTTGTTGTTCCTGTTGCTTTCAAAACAATTACCTCCAGGTAAATGTATATACAATGATAGCCTAAGTGATTGCTTTATCATCTTTATAAGACCATTGGGTTATTAAGGGATGGCATGTAAAATGAGCAGGAAAACTGGGTCAACTGACTGAACCTATTAACATTAAAGTGGTTAGAATGAGCCCTAAACAGCCTCAAGTTGACTGTATAGTGACTAGCTTGTCTTTTTCCTCTCCGCATCAGAAATACTGGCTTGGAAAAAGGGCAGAAATAGAGGAAGATGGAAACAGGCACACCAGCTTTGTCCACAATGATTTCTAATTTCAGTGACAGTTTGCTGGTTGGCAGGGGGGAAGGGAGATGTGGGACAAGAAAATGAAAACCTTCAAGCCAGTAGAAAAACTAAGAAATGCTAAGGGATGATTGACCTCCCACCCCCACCCCACCCCAGTTTGCTTGCTGCCTGCAGAGATGCTTGCAAAGGGACAGGAATATGGGCCATATCAACAAAAGTTGATCTCAAACTACAAACCATGTACAAGTAATTTTATCATCTCAGAGCAAGCAGATTTCTTAGAACTATATAATAACTGATTCACTGCCTTCCTAATGAGATGCCCATAAAGTAATCCCCAAAAGAGGTACCATATAACTGTTTCACCAAGGAGCTCCCAATTGTCCTAAGACTGTGATCACCACATCTCAGTACTCAGATTATTTTATGCCCAACAATAGCTCCTTTTGGAGAAGAATGTTTTTTTTTCAAAAGAAGCAGCAATAGCTTGTGGTTTTCAAAACTCATATGAAGCCTGATAAAAGGATACACATAAGCCTTTGTATTACCAAAATAAACATTTGTCAGTATGTGTTTCATGTAGCAGTCATATCTTGAACTGTTGCATTAACACAAGAGATTCACAATGCATTTGTTGATTTGAACCCAATAATTTGAAGTATTCTGAGGTTTTTAGTGCCTAAGAAATCACCTTCATTGTTAGAGTGAAGATTCACTCACAAGATTGTTTTTCTTATTCTCTTATTTGCAAATCAAATTTGCAGCAGATTACTAAAGAGATGTGTAGCCTACTGGCAGACTTGAATCCTATTTTTTTTCTCAATCCAATGGTAGTCTATGCTACTAAGAAAATCCTTTAAAAAATATCATTTTAAAAAGATATGACCATTTCTTCTGCTTCTCATAAAAATATCCTTGTCAATACCTGTCATTTGCTTTGGCCCAATGGTTAATATGACTTTTGGGTAGCATACTATGATCTATGAGGTTTGTGTGTGCTTTAAAAATGATGCAGAAGAAACACTCCAGAGCTGAACAAATACATTACTGCTGTTAGGTGCTGCTGTTCTGTAGTTAATATGATTCTTAAGTCACAGCAACTTTTTTTTCAGGCCCAGCCAGAAAGCTGTCTTAATTAATATTAGATCAGGATTGGACTTGCATGAGGTTGTATGAAACCATTCTTCCTCTTGAAGTGTGCATAGCTCTACCACTTTCATTAAATGCATAGTTCCTGTACTATTTA